>NC_060954.1:37329490-37389142 GCF_022045245.1 Lucilia cuprina
CTATTTATCTATCTATCTATCTATCTATCTATCTATCTATCTATCTATCTATCTATCTATCTATCTATCTATCAATCAATCTATCTGCCTTTCTATCATCTTTCAAAACTTCCTTCCAAATATCGCCATCCCTAATAAATTTTGCGCAAATAAAACGAAGATCATATTACCAATATTCATCATCTTATATAAGGTCCACTCGGAAAGGAACATAATTCATTACTAAATACATACATCGGTATAAAATCTGGTGATATCTGCCATTTAAAGACATCGAAATAATATTTCACATAAATAAGTTTTTTGGTACAAATCAAGATGAGGAGGAAATATAAAAAATATTAATATACATACATAAATTAATAAAAAATTCGTTACATGTTAGAGGGCATTTAAAATTCGACATAGTCGAATATTGCTGTCCATTCGTTTCAAAGAGTTTTAATTATTATCACACTGTATTAAAACATTTATTTTGTCATATAAATACATATTAATTCCTTGTAATTGGTTAAAATCCCTTAAAATTTCAAATGAACACAATAATTAATATCACATATAAATTACTCTGTGCTTATGACGAATATGTTCAATTATTAAAATAACGTGAGATTTGCGTTAAAATTAAGATGTTCAATAACAATAACAAGCAAATATTTAAACCATTTTTTAAATTTTTAATTTTATACACATCCGCTAAATTGCAAACAGTTTTGCAAACATATTTCAAACAACACAAAATAAATATTTAGTTTTATATTAAATACTTAACTGAGAAGTAGTAATTGTTACAACACGATGTGGGCTAAAATATTAAAATTCCTATTATTTCTATTAATTTTAATTATATTTTGGACAACATCTAATGCAGATCATAAAAATGATAAGCAAAACAAAATTGATTTTTGGACAAATACAATTGATGAAATTTTAATACATTTTCGTTATAATAAATTTACACATAAATTGGAAATGTCCCAAGGTTCTAGTGAGGAATCACAACCAGATGATTTAGCAAATAAATCTGTGAAAACATTAAACGATTCAAAAGATAAATCTCAAATTTCAACTAAAGTAATAGAGAATGAAAAGAACTTCTTTGTGAAACCTGAGAATAAATCTAAATTTGATAATGAAAAATCCGTGAAGTCCTTACCGTCTACTAGCGAAAAATCTCCTAAATCTGAAACTTTTGCAAAGGAAGATAAAAAGCCAGATAAGTCAGTTTCATCTATTAGTGAAAATTCCGATGACTTAACAGCCGTTAAAGATGACTTTATTGATATCGATTTGAATAAGGGCCTTCAAAGTATAGATTTGTCAACTATGAAGCTTAAATCACCTACACAAAAACATTATTTGTCCGGATCGAATGAACATCACCTAAGCATAGATCCCTGTTCCAATAATTGTTCAAATGTACCTCACATAGCTTGCGGTAATAGTTGGGTAAGTGCTGCCAAAAAGTTTGCTTAAAAGTTGTTAACCTCGTTTTAACACTATTGCGATTCGAGACTTATCCATGGGCAAGACTATATTTAAGATTTTAGATTAATCTATACTTAGGACTGGACTATTCTATAGTCACGACTATAAACTAATCTATAATCAAGACTATATAATAATCTCTAGTCAAGACTATAGACTAATCTATAGTCAAGGCTATAAACTAATCTACAGTCAGGACTATAGACTAATCTACAGTCAAAGCTATAGCCTAATCTATAGTCAAGACTATAGACTAAACTATAGTCAGTACTATAGACCAATCTATAGACAAGACTAGAGACCAATCTACAGTCAAGACTATAGACATATCAATAGTCTAGACTAAAGACCAATCTATAGTCAAGACTATAGACCAATCTATAGTGAAGACTATAGACCAATCTATATTCAAGACTATAGACCAATCTATAGTCAAGACTATACACCAATCTATAGTGAAGACTATAGACCAATCTATAGCCAAGACTATAGACCAATCTATAGCCAAGACTATAGACCAATCTATAGTCAAGACTATACACCAATCTATAGTCAAGACTAAAGACCAATCTATAGTCAAGGCTATAGACCAATCTATAGTCAAACCTATACGCTAATCTATAGTCAGAATACAGACTAATCTGTAGCCAAGACTATAGACTAATCTATATATAGATTAACTGATCGATAGTTAAGACTATGGATTGATCGATAGTTAAAACTAAATAGTTAAAATAGTTAGTATAGACTAACATATAGTTAAGAGATATACATTTGCATATTCTAAGCCATTCGGTCGATTCGTATTAATTTTTTTTTTCTTTGGAAAAAGGGTACCCAAGTTTGAACACTCCCGGGATATATTACATCCAATAGTTTATAGACATAAGTATGAGAAATTTTACTTAAAACAAAAAATTGTACCGTAAAATCTACTATTTCTTTATAGACTCTTTCACCTCAATGTTCCCACAATGCTAAACTGATTAACTTGGATGACTTACAATCACTCATCGTACAACAACACAATATACTTCGCAACAATTTAGCGGGTCATTTGACCCAATTCGAACCGGCTGCACGTATGGGCACTACACAATGGCACTCCGAATTGGCTACATATGCACAACTAAATGCTATGACCTGTAATGATGAACATGATTTTTGTCACAATACTAATGAATTCAAAGTGACTGGACAAAATTTAGCTTCATTTAATTGGTCAGGACGTACAAAGGATTTGGCTGGAATTATTAAAAAAATGATAAACGATTGGTATTCGGAAAATCTGTATGCTGAACAATTTGATGTTGATAGATTTCATAGAATTTTCGGTTCAGACAATGAGTTTATTGCACACTTTACTACTGTAATCAATGAGCGTAACACGCATATTGGTTGCGGAGCTGTGGCAGAGAAGAAAGGACGTTTAAATACAATATATTTTGCTTGTAATTATGCACGCAATAATGTGTACGATTTACCGGTATATGAAAAGGGTCCAACGGCTAGTAAGTGTTTGACAGGTGTTAATCCAGAATATCCGAATTTATGTTCAATAAGTGAACTGTATGAATATAATATTTAGAGTTATTGATTTAGTTTTTAGTTTAATTAATATATAACTACTTAATAATTCAATAATAAAAGTTGCAAAACTGGTACTTTTTACCCCTCAATACTAAAGTTCGGAGGTAATAACAGTAAATCTATATAATCAATTGCACCCATATTTGATATAAGGCTATAATCAATAAATTGCATAAATATAAGAGAATTTTAGTCAAATCTTTATGTAAGTGTAAGGTATTGGTGGATCCTGTCCTAGTATTCGCACTTGTTTATTAATGTAAACATAGTAGTTATGTAGGTATGTGTATATTAGCAATCAACATTTGTAAATTTTTTGATGAAACATCATAAAACAAATGTTTACTCACAATCAATATTGATAAGAAATTTTAACTCATGCGATATAATTTAATAATCATAGCGCTTTAAGTATATTTTTAAAAGTATACTACTTTGGTAGACACATTTTGACTGATAAGACTTCAAGTAAAAATAATGACAATTATATTAACACAATTATTTGATAATGCAACGATATAAATGCAATAAATGTAATTGATACTGTACAATAGGATATACATGAAACTTGACATTTTGCTAGAAGACTTGGCGAACAGCTGGCCAATTGTGAAGATTTCAGGCTATTTTGGGAAGATTTGTTATTTTTGTTGTACCCTAGATTAGAGACTTATTCTTAAAACAGTCCAGAAGATGAAAAAATTTGAACCGTTTACAATTGATTGATTACGATTACATTTAAAGTATGTAATTCTAATTAAAGCTTTACCAATTGTAATTGAAGTTTTGTCAATTTCAAATATTTGTAATTTGAAATAATATTAATAACAGACGGGCTTGTAGTATAATGATTACGTTTTTGATTACAATTAAGTTTGAACTCATTGTAATTAAACAATTAGAATTACTTGTAATTGATGTTTTTCCAATAAAAAATAACTTGTGATTGAAGTTTTGCCAATAAAAGTTATTTGTAATTGAAATTCCAAATTTCCAATTATAATTATATGAAATTGTCAATTATCATTACATGTAGTTGTAATTAATGCCGCCTAAATTACAATTACAAGAAATTGTAATTGATAAACTTCAATTACTATTACAAATAATATGTTTTTGCACATTATATATAATGTAATTGACCATGTAATGAATTAGGAATCAATTTGTCATCAATACGCCCCAAGCCTAGTATTAAAGTATATCAATATGAGCTCATATAGAGCATTCATATAAGGCATGGGGCGTAATGATTATATAAAGTAATTCATAACATGATCAAATACAATTACTTGTAATGTGTAGTTAAACAATAACCAAACACAATTACTTGTAATTGTAGTTGAAGTTTTTGTAATTACAAGTACTTTTAATGTGTAATTGTCCAAAAACCAATTACAATTACTTGTAATTGTAATTCAATGTTTGCCAATTACAATTACTTGAAATTGAAGTTACCAATTACATTTACTTGAAATTGTAATTTAGGCATCACTTATTACAAATTACATATAATTATAAGAAACAAAAATTACAATTACAAGTAATTGAACATTTTTCAATTATAATTATAAGTAATTTTAATTGGGAAAACTTCAAATATAATTACCAGTAATTGTAATTTGCTTGTAAACTTAAATTACAATTTCAAACAATTACAATTGACAAAACTTCAATTACTATTACTTCAAATGTAAATATAATTGAAAATGCAATCAATACCTTCCAATCCTGATTCATATAAAAGGTGTTCTTTATCTAAACAACTTCTTAAACAAGTAAGAGTGTTATATTCGGCTATGCCGAATCTTATATACCCACCATCAAACCTCGTTTGACTCGAATAAAACTTATGTCGAATTTCATCTATATACTCGTATTTTTGGGCCAGGTGTAAGCGTTAAAGTAATTTTCTGAAGGCAAGGTCAAAAGGGTCAATTGTGGGTCAATCCTCACACTTGTATGGAGGCTATCAGAAAACGTAAACCGATATTGCCCATTTTCAATACCAAACAAACTTTATCTATAAGAAATATTTATGCGAAATTTCAACCCTCAGACAGATGGATGGACAGACATGGCTAGATCGTCTTAGAATTTAATAAGGACCCAGAATATATATACTTTTGTGGATTTATGACCAATATTTCGTTGTGTTACAAACGGAATGACAAAATCAATATATTTTTTTTGATGGTGGGTATAATAACTATTAAATGGATTAGTCATTACGATTTGAGAAATGTGTTAATGTATACGGAGCCGTCGGGTGTTTCCATAAAGTGAAAATAAAATTGCCCTTTTGAAAATGTTACTGTTTAAGTCTAATTCGTTAATGCCTTGGAACCTATATAAATTTCAAAGAGTTCCAAGCAGTAAATACAATTGAGAGAAATGTAATCTTTGTGTCTTTCGATTTGAATGAAACATTTTTCGAAAGCCGATGTAAGACGATGGTGGTTCTATTAAAGTTTGATATATGTATATAATTCATATGTTACCTCAAATACGATCAATAAATTTTGTGCTTCCAGAATGATAATACAATATTTACAGTTTATAAAAAATGGCTGATATGATGTGCAAAATTTCAGTCTTTTACAGTTAGACCTCTAGACCGTTTCTTTCTGTTTCGGGCGCTAATTCCATTAGAAGATAATGGATATATTCCAGACATTGAAAAAAGATGTCATTGCAAGATCCCAACTATTATATATTAATACGTTTTGTTCATTAAAAGTTCTTTAATATTAAACCTAGAAACATACAATTAAACATGACTAAATGAGATTATATCGGAGGTCTCTCTCGGGTTCTTTTTCGTTTGACTCTTATTCGAAAGTATATAATGCAATAAGATCTTAATGAGGAACCCTATACTTGATAATTAAAAACTGAATTATTTCTGACACACAATTGACGAAAATGTTTTAGGAAACACCAAGTTTTTGTTATTATTTAATGTCTTACTAATAATTAGTTGTTGTCTAATGCGTAAAATATAACTTGGAACATTGAAATCTTTATCTCTAATTAGCTACTTTAATTGATAAAGTACAAGTATCAATATTCGAAATAAATTATACTATAAAAATATTTATTTTCTATTTTAAACAAATTTAAAATAAATCAGTGTCCGTTAAGAGTTCGTTAGGTAAACATAAAATGGATCAACTTATTAGTGCCAATTATGACAAACATACAAAAATATGGAGTGGATCAAAAATAGAACCACTGCATAATATTGAACATCATTCGGTGGGTAGAATTTTATATGGACAAATGAGAAATTATCCCAATAAAGTGATACAGGTAAGAAAGTGGACTGTTAATACTTAAAAATATAAGACAAATTTTAACTGTAGAGTTTATTGTCTCAAAGATCGATGATATTGAGAATAAAAGTCTAACAAATCGTGAGGCTTTAACTTGGGCCATACGTATAGCGCAACATTTTAAGAAAATGCGTTTACGTTATGATGATGTGGTGGGCATAGCGGCACGTAATACTACCTATTTAATGCCTATTGCACTGGGTTGCTTCCTTAACTCGGTACCATTTCATGCAGTCAGTCCCTTGTATGATGAAAGTAGGTGGAAATTATAGAATTTTTTTAAAGCAATTTCAGACAAAAACTTCCTTTTAACTACAGAATCTTTAACTCACTGCTTTGGTATTACCAAACCTGCAATTATATTCTGCGATGGTTCGGATTATGAGAAAATACGTTTAGCTACAAAGTCCTTCAGACCTCTTATTTATACCGTTAGTGAACATATTGAAGGTATTGCCTCCGTTTTGGATCTACTACAACCCACAAAAACTGAATTCTTTTATCAGTAAGTGAAAGTTTTAAATTCTGGATGTTTTCCTAATAAACTAAATATGATTTCTTAATACATTTAGACCTGAAAAACTTTCATTGGGTTCCGATCAGACTGTAGCTATACTTTGTTCATCGGGAACTACAGGATTGCCGAAAGCTGTCACTATATCAGCTAATAAATTGATGTTTGAAAATCCGTAAGTTAAAAAAATTTATAATTTTTCTTAAGTATTATAAAATTTTCTTTCTTCAGTGCCATTACCAGCGAAGATGTCATATACACCGCCAGTGGTTTAGATTGGATGAGCGGCCTTATGATAATGATATTCAGTTGCTACTCGGGTTGTACTCGCATTATTTCACGTAAACCCTTTACTCCGGAATATTTTATAGAACTTACTCGAAAATATAAAATAACCAATGTTACTCTGGCACCCTCTCATGTTGTCGCCTTAAACCAATGTCCCAACTTTACTACTGAAAACATGGCAACAATTAAAATTATACAATGTGGAGGAGGCTGCATTACCACCAAAACTTTGGAAAAAACCCAAAATATTTTACCACGCGCTTTAATCTGTTTTGGCTATGGTTTTACAGAAGCTGGTGGTGTATCGGGCTACTTTGGCTTAGAACGTGGCAACTCAGTGGGTAAACTTGTACCTAATATACGCTTAAGAATACAAGACGAACAAGGTAACAATTTAGGACCCAATGAAGTGGGTGAAATTCAAGTGAACTATCCCTACCATTGGGCCGGTTACTATGGCAACCCCATAGAAACCCTGCGTATGAGAGATTCTCTCGGCTGGTTTCATAGTGGTGATTTAGGTTACATGGATGAAGATGGTTTTCTCTATATAATTGATCGTAAAAAAGAGATCTGTAAATATCTTTCGGAACACTATTGGCCGAGTGAAATTGAGAATTGTATACGCGAACTGGACGATGTAATTGATTGCTGTGTTGTGGGTGTTTATGATGAGTATTATGGTGATGTTGCTGGTGCTCTGGTTGTAAGGGCTAAGGACAGTTTACTAAAGGAGCAAGATGTGGTAGAACATGTTAAGAATCACTTAAAAGCTAGACAGAAACAATTACATAATGGTGTAGTGTTTGTAGATGAATTACCACAGAATTTTAATGGGAAAACTGTTAAACGCGATGCAAGGGAGTTATTTATTAAATTAAAGAATTTAAATAGTAAAATTTAGAGAAATATATACTAAATTAAGTATTAAGATTAGATTGTTAAATGAAATACTTAAAAATAAAGTTCAATGTTCAAACTATAACAAAGGTTATCAATATAACATCTGCAGAACCCACATTGGTAAGAATTGGGGTTTGTGGCCAGGTTGTACCGTTTGGTAGGTAGCGATGATAAAACGCAACTATAAGCTAATATTCAACAGGGTATCTAAAAGGTAGAAGGCCGTAACCGACATGGGATATTATTCTAAATCTGATCCCTATTGAGAAATACGTTGAAATTGTGGTGGCTAGGATTTTATTTGAATACTATTTGAATCAGCTGAGCTAAGCCAGAAACTGACGGAAGTGCGGAGGGTATTTTTGATCATTTAGTTATGACCTTGGACTTCCTAGTAGAGACGAGTGGAAGGAATTCGAAGAGGTATGCAGTTTTAATGATGGATCAGAGATAATGGAGGTTATCTGGTTGATAGCTTCATCAAATTGTCTTACATACTTCTCGAATAATGTAGCGTTTTTCAGGTGAAGATCTTTGCAATTTGAAAAACCATGGGTAATATTAATGGAGGGTCGTAAGAAGCGAGTGTTTTTCAGATTATGCACAGTAAGGCTGTGTTGATTACCGGGACACTGTAAAAGGTAAAGAGGTTACCGATGAATTGGCCTGACGCGGTTGTGATCCAGACCTTAATAGTTGGGATAGTCTTTTAAAACATTCCACTTGTTATTTCTGTAGACTAATCATAGAAAAAATCAAAGAATCAACCAACCGATCCTAGAACAGTAGGATAGATTGCAGGATTTCTTAGGCACTATAGCCACAACTGGTCACTGTGCAATTTTTGTCTTAAGGAATAATGGGGTTAATAACATGCAGGTTTTCTGCATTTTGTATGAAGACGAAGTGGAGCTATACAATTGTACCTAAGAGTCTGAGACTGAAAATTCTAGGTAACAGATTCCATCTGGGTATAACATTGGTTACCAAAAGTTGTCATTTACGGAGTCCCCAAATAAAATATCAGGAAATGTAATTTTTATAAGGTTCAGGTGGCTTAGTGGTTAATATTTTATGATGTTAGACAGAAGATCATGGGTCCGATAGAGCGCAACATACATCCCCTTCACAAACTAACTAATCGAATAAATCAGAACATTCAGGAGTAGTATGCACACCGTTCAGCCTTGAATGTCGTTTTCTGTACTATCGAACAAAAAATTGACAGGAAGGAATATATACTTTTTATACCTTTTTATATAGTGGGGAGGGTATTATTAAATATTGGTCTTAGACCCACCTTAAAGTATACCAATCGCTTCAGAATCACTTTCTGAGTCGATTTAGCTATGTCCGTCTGTCTGTCTGTCTGTGTGTCCATGTAAACCTTGTGCGCACGCTACAATTTTTAAGATAATTTGATGAAATTTGGCACACACTCTTTTTTTGGTTCAAGGACGATCGCTATTGAAAATCGGTCCATTATTTCTCCTAGCTCCCATACAACCGTACCCCCGAATCGGGCCTTTAAGCTCTTTAGTACGTTAAATGTTTATAATGTCAACAAAAATCAGCAAAAAATAGTTTTATAGAACAATAAATGACAATACTAATTTTAATTGTGATCGGGCCTCATTTGACCCTGGCCCCCATACAGACTCTCTTCAGAAAATGACTTGAAGGTCAAAATTAACTTATAATTACTTATAAAACGATTAAAATCTACATAAATGACTTTGTAGCAGACGTAAATTCATCTACCAAAATTTATAAGGATAGGCCCATATTTACCCCTTCTCCCCTATGAGCCCTCTTGTAGAAAATCTTGTTTTCTGTCAACAATAAGTAAAAATATTCCACAATAAAACAAATTAAATGCTTTATTTAAAAAAAATCAAAATCTTAACATAATGACTGGTGTAAGGTATGGTCGGCAATGTCCGACTATAAATTCATACTTGTTTGGTATAGAGTAACTGCAAAACCGTAGGTCTTAGCAACTTGGAAGTTAATCAAAGAATAACGAAGTGGAGAAGATATATGATACAGAGCTGTATAATAAATTTCATTTGGAATATGGCAAGGTCAAGGTCATTTTTACTCTCTTAAGGAATCGTGTTTTAAATAAAATCCAGTTTAGAAGGGTAAAAGAGGATCAATTTCCATGGAGCACATCTACCACACAAAACTGAAGCAAAATAAATGCCGCATCTTTTTGGCGAATTTGCGCCTTGAATGGGCGTTACTGCCGTTTAAGTCAGTGCGAAAAGGTAACAAAAATATGAACATTAAGATAACATAGGAATGATTGAAACGGATAAAAATAAAGCCATTATGTCTAAGTATACGAATCAAGATCAATATTGAAAATATATATTATGGTTTTAATTCGAAAAAGCCTCGAAAAGAAATGGCATATGGTCCCCTTCTAACCTTATAAGCCAATTTCTTCTTAAGATAAATAATTTGATTTTTAATTGAAATAGTGAGAAAATCTCGATCAAGCATTTCTCAGTTAGAAGAAAATGGAACCATATGTGACGGGTAGATCATGAGTCATACTTACTCTTTTAATACAAAAAAACTGAAAATGAGTTTTAATTATCAAAATAATTGTGTCAAGCAAGTTTTGCACCTATAACCAAAATGATAATATCAATTACCAACTTTGTAAAAAAAAATAAATATATATATATATATATATATATATATATATATATATATATATATATATATATATATATATATATATATATATATATATATATATATATATATATATATATATATATATATATATATATATATATATATATATATATATATATATATATTATATATATGTATAGTATATATATATATATATATATATATATATATATATATATATATATATATATATATATATATATATATATAATATATATATATATATATTTTCCCAATTACGAATTAATCAAAACAATCAATGTCAATTGATACAAGATTTAACATTGATTAATTCATTAATTGCATAAATTAAATATTTAATAAATATAAAATTTATTTTTTATTAATTTATTAATCAAATAAATTAAACTGTTGATAAAGTTTTTTTTAAAATCAATTAAGAAGGTAATCGATTTTAATCGATTACACACAACTTTAAAGAAATACTAGATCTTTAACAATGTTTTCAGCATTTACAGAATTTATCACTTTATTGTCACAATTTAGCATATAATGTGTTTCATAAATTGTCAACAAACTTGAACATTATATGCCTAAAATTTTATTGACTATTTAAGAATTAGAAATATTGCTAACACAAAAATTTAAAATGAAATATTAAAAATAAATCTAAAATAAAAAAAGAAGGCCAGAATTTTTTTTCAATCAATTAAAAAATTAATTGATTTAATTAAAAATTTAATCAAAATTTTACACTTAAGTTTCAAACAGTTTAAAAAACGAGATAATTAAGACAATTAAAAATTTGTTTAAATAAAAAATAAAGAAAATTAAAACATGTTAATTGAAAATAAACTACTGATGATTTTTTCTGTGAAGGAACCGTATTGTAATTATAAACCTGTTTAGAATAAGTAATGCGCATAGTTCTTTCTAAGATAAATAATTTGATGATTACTTATAATGGTCATGTACCTCTTAGCAAAAAGAAAACGAGACCATATATGACCCCAGGCCCTAAGTAAGATCTCTTCTTTAAAAAGGTAGCCAACTAATTTAAAAATTTTAGTAACGTCGCACATTCTCCGTAAAATTATTTCACGCTGGTATTCTGACCAGTTTAACATTAAACTATTAATTTATCTATTACCTGTTTATTGCTGTAATAGCAATAAACTGGTAACATTATTTTAATATCGGAATACTTTTAGATTAGATTAAATTGTGATATAAAAACAAACAATTAAAACGAATTATTTTTAATATTTACACAAAAACCAATTATTCACAAAATCGATAACAAATTTTTAAATTATTATTAAACAAAACACCGAACGAAAAGCATTAAACACAACTACCAAGAAAGACGGAAAGAAAAAATGCTCGATTTTGAAGTTAACTACGATGAAGAGGAGAAAATTTGGCATGGAGCTACCAGAAATAAAATGTTTAATGAAAATGTTTCGGTAGGCGAAATTGCTCTTTTCATGATGCGCAGTAAAAATCCCCAAGAAATCTGTCAAATCAGTGATTCTGAAAATACAACATTAACATACGGTCAAGCCTTGACTACGGCGATACGTCTAGCTCAGCATTTTAAAATAATGCAGCTTACCGTGGACGATGTCGTTGGTATATTAGCACCCAATACCACCTACGTAATGCCAGTTGTTATGGCTGCCTGGTTTAATGGAAATGCATTTCATGCTGTTAATCATGTTTTGGAAAAAGGTGTGCGAGAGAGAGAGAAAGTGAATGACTGAACATATTTAAAGTGAATAATTTATGAGCATTTGTTAATTAAATTTTTTCATTTTAACAGATGTGGTTAAACGTTTGTTTGATATTACGCAACCCAAAATTATATTTTGCCATGGTATACACTATGATAAAGTCAAAGAGGCCACACAAAGGTTTAAGCCAATTATTTATACAATACAGAATCATTTGCGTGACGTTAAGAAGATTGAGGATTTATTGGAACCTACCATAACGGAGCAGTTCTATCAGTATGTTTATAAAACAGCCGTGTATTAATCACGCTTTTAGTGAACTTTTTTCATATCAAAGTTGTTTTACTTTCAGAGCTAAACCTTTAAAATATGGTCCTAATCAAACTATGGCCGTTTGCTGTTCTTCCGGAACAACTGGTTTACCGAAAGGTGTTTGCTTATCAAATAGACTTTTTTCCACGGAGTTTTGGTAATTTTAAAAATTTGTATAATAAAGTTCCCATAAGATATACATATATAGTTAATTTTTATCAAGTTTTAGTGTTACAAATGGTTCCAGCATTATGTTTTCCTTTGCTGAAATAGATTGGGGTACGGGACTGTTCAATTTGATTTGCAATATACTAGTGGGAGGCATAAGGATTATAACTACAAAACCCTTTTCACCACAATATATGCTGCAAGTAATACAAAAATATAAGGTCAGTTTTCTCATGACCTTTCCCTCACAAATGGTTCAAGTCTCACTATTACCGGGGTATACCCAAAAAGCCATGTCCAGTATACATTTAATATTTATGACAGGTTCCGCCTGTTCTGAAGCCACACAAAAACGTATACGTTCAGTTTTAACCACAGGTTACTTATTAAATATCTACGGCACTACAGAATCGGGTGGTATAGCGTGTAATTTCAGCGACTACAAACCAAAATCGGTGGGTAAAATTGTACCCAATATACAATTGAAAATTGTAGATCAATTTACCGGTAAACGTTTGGGTGTCAATGAATTGGGTGAAATATGTGTTAGTTCGATTAACAAATGGTTGGGCTATTATAATAACCCCGAGGCTACTAAGCAAATTGTCGATTCTGAAGGTTTTACACACACTGGCGATTTGGGTTATATTGATGAAGAACATTATCTCTATTTGGTGGAACGCTGTAAGGATGTCATGAAATATGAATATTTTCATTATTCACCACATGAAATCGAAGAGATCGTCATGACCATACCCGGTGTAATTGATGTTTGTGTTTTTGGTGTTTTTGACGAAGAGAAAAACGATATACCTGCTGCAGCAGTCGTCAAGCATGTGGAGAGCAGATTGAGAGAGAAGGATATAGTGAAATTTGTGGAGAGTAAAACGGAAGCACGTTACAAGCGGTTACACTATGGTGTGTACTTTTTACAGGAAATTCCTTACAACAAAAATGGCAAAGTACTGCGGCATTTGGTAAAAGATATTTGTTTAGCTAAGAGAAAGATCGAAATTGGAAAAGTTTAATATTATTACATATTTAATAAGTTATAATAAGAAAAGGATATTTTTATATGAAAATAATTTAAAATTGACGCGGACTATAACACAAACATTATTAAATAAATTTGTCATTTCGATTTGTTTGAATTAGGGTAGAAAGGGGATCATTCGCCATTGGGGCACGTCTCCCAATACTGAATAACTTGAAAACCGGGTAAGCGATTTAATCACATTATCAAATTTTGATTAAAAAAATATGTCTCTATTTAAAACAATTATGAATGTATAGTCGGGCATAGCCGATCATATGATACCCTACACCAGTATGTTAAACATGGGGATTATTTATAAAAATAAAGCATTTGATTTGTTTTTTAACATTATTCCGGAATATTTGTACTTTTTTATGGCAAAAAATAAAAACAGATTTTTTACAAGAGGGCTCAAAGGGGAGTAGGCGCAAGTATGGCCCTATCCTTATAAATGCTGTTAGGGGAAGTTAAGTCTACTTCAAAGTTATTTATGTAGAATTTAAAAGTGTTTTTATTATTTACTTTTTTATGGCAAAACAAGTTAGAGTGCTATATTCGGCTGTGCCGAATCTTAAATACCCTCCACCTACTACTTTTATGCTATTACTTTTCTAATTGATCAAATATTTGTAGAAATAAGTTTTCTCATGTCTTTAATACAAAAAATCCCAAAAGTTAAATTTATTACAACTCCAAGATTTATTGAGCATTATAAATTTAGTAATTTGCATGTATATACGTATGTGTGTGAAAAATTTAGAGATTTTCAAAATACAAATCCATATATAATTATGTTCTACACAAAATTTTGTTCAACACAAATTGATAATGCTCTTTAAATACAGTTAAAGCGCTTTAAGGGGCAGGACCTAATATAGGAGAAATAGAAGTATACAAAACTAATATTTTTGCCAAATTATGTATCAATAGCTTAATTTGGTAATAAGTAATGTGCGTTTAAGAGATTTTAGTAAAAGGACTTTGTATGGGAGCTATGTCCAATTATGTATATAAAGCCAAAATTTCAGAATTCTCTATCTATATCATTACTTGGTAATAAATATTGAGAATCTAAGTGATTTTCTGGAGCTAGTATGAGAGCTATGACCAAATATGGACCGATCGTAAAACAATTTTATAGTGAATTTATGTATATAAGAGCAATATTTTTGGTAAATGTATGGATGTCAATATTTGATTATAAGTTATGTGCGTTTTTTCTGATTTTCGGAAGGGAACATTGTATGTGTGTTTTTCTAAGAGGGAACTTGTGTGGGAGCTATGATCAATTATGGACCCATCGGAAAAACATTTCACAATATTATTTCTCTATATATGAGCAACACTTGTGCAAAACTTTATATGGATAACTTAATTTAGTAATGAGTTACGGGAGGGGACCTTGTATGAGAGCTATGACCAAATATGGACCAATCCAAAAAATCTTTCATTGTAATATTTTTGTATATAAGAGCAATACTTGTACCAAATTTTATAACGATATCTTAATTTACTAATGAGTTATGCGGGTTTAACTGATTTTCGGGAGGGGACCTTGTATGGGAGGTATGACCAATTATGGACTGATCCAAAAAAACTTTCATTGTAATATTTCTGTATATAAAAGCAATACTTGTACAAAATTTTATATCGATATCTTAATTTAGTAATGAGTTATGCGCGTTTAAGTGATTTTCGGGAGGGGACCTTGTATGGGAGCTATGACCAAACATGAACTGATCCAAAAAATCTTTCATTGTAATATTATTTAAATACAATCCACTGAGCAATAAGTTTACATAACATACGAGTTTATTAATTGATTCCCCTGGTTTAAAAGCAAATTGTCTTATGTAAAAGTCTTAGCATATCGATCCCAAAGCAAAATATATGTACCTTTATATAATCATTAAGTTTTAATTAAAAAAATAGTTATAGAACTAAAATCATATGTTAGAAAAAGTCGATAACAATTTTTGGTGAAATGCATTATTGGAGTGGGAAAACACACGAAGTTCTAAGGGCAAAACGTTCCAATTACGAGCCACTCTGACAACAAAAGATTTTTCAAATAATGAGTTATTAATCCTAGGTATACAAATTTGTGGATTTCTAGACGTATGTAAAAAATTAAACCGAGAACAGAGTTGAATAGGTACTCCCCACTTGACAGCTTTATAAAAAAGGAATAAATTCCGGAGGTGAATGAAATTATTAAAATCACAGCCAAGAAAGCGTCTAACATATTCCGATACATGATCATATCTACGAACACCATACACATAGCGTATAATCGTATTAACAATTCGATTTAATACAGAAGTAGTAGTGGCCAAAGCACCCGAAAAAATCTCAAGGCCATATAAAATCTGGGGCATTAATACAGTACGTGCCAAAAGAAGCCTCACACGGTAAGGCAAATATACACTTGTTGAATAGAACCTTCGCAAAATATTAGTGACTCTAAAACCAACGTGGTCAACATGGTTGGAGAAACGTAAATGCCTGTCAATGTATACACCTAAACATCTCACACAATCAACCACTTCAATGGAATAACCACCAATGGAAATATCAAGTCCGTGCAGAAACCGCTCAGAATCTCCAAACAACAATGCCTTGGTTTTTGAATTATTCACTGAAAAATAATTTTGTGAGGACCACAATAAAAATCTCAAAAGAGAATTATTAATCTCCGATCTAAAATAATCATCCTCACTACGTACACCAGTACACAGTAACATTACATCATCTGCGAATATGTAGGGTTTACAAAAATTGTTTTCCACAAAACTTAGAGAATGAACAGAAGGGGACCCAAAACAGAGCCCTGTGGGACAACAAATTGAAATCTATCAAACAAATAAGAATATATTAGCTTACATGCTGTTTTAGAAAAATTAAAAAATGTTCTTAGCTTTCTTACCATTACACAATAATTAACTGAGTTAAATGCCTTAGCTAAATCAAGGGAAACAAGAGCCACTACATCATCATTGTTCAGGCTTAATCTCACATCATCACTCAGGTTAAGAAGTAGTGATGTCGTATTATGGCCACGACGAAATGCATTTTGTCATGAAACAATTTGATCATTAGTAAAGGAAAGAATCTGATCTTTCAAAATATTCTCTACAGCCTTAGATAGTGAAGGAAGAATTGAAATTGGCCTTAAATCTTCAACATTACGAAAATGGCCAGATTTAGTTATAGGTATAACACGTGCCTTCTTCTAGGCTGAAGGAAACACAGAAGTAGTTAGTATAGTGTTGACATGATGGACAAGAATCAAAGAAATATAAGGAAAAATAGCTTTTAAGAATCGAATAGGAATCAAATCCACACCTATTGAATTAGACTTTACTCTACAGACAGCCTCAAACAACTCATCTTCACCTACACATCTAAAAGAGAAAGAATTCAACTCATCCTCAAAAGAGTCAAAATTAAATAGATCATTATAAGCAGAGGTTCTAACATTAACAAAGTAGCTGTTAATATCATCTACATTTAAATTACATGACCGTTTGTCATTCTCCATAACACCAGACTGTTTTAATACATTCCATAAATTATTTGAATCAAGTCCAGAAAATAATCGCATATAAAAATTTCTCTTTTCCCTACGAACAACGTTCTTAGCCTTGTTCCTATATCTGCAATACACCCCCCAATTTAAAGTAGATTTATCAGCTAGATAAGCAGAGTAAGCTAAATCTCTTAATGAATAGGCGAGCAAAATTTTTCCGGACTTCATCCAATTATTATCGTGCTGAAGAAATCTTTTTCTGACTAAGGGAACGAAACTATAAAGAGAGGTAATCAAGTTATTAAGAATATAGTTTTGAGATTCTACATCATTTGAAGACATATAAGAATTTATATTAAATTCCGATAATTTCAACAAGAGTCCGTCCCAATCAATTCTAGTAAAATCACGATATTCTACAAATTCACAGTGGCACAAAATATTACAAGCAAAAACGGCAAAAATTAGAGAGTGATGTGAAATTAATGGACATTGTGCTTGGTCAGAGAATAGAATTGTGGACTGATCACTTACTAACCAATAATCCAGAAACGACATAGTAGAATGAGCTATATCAAAATAACTTGGTCTAGAATTATGAAAGATAGAAATACCAAGACGTGTACACAAAGATCTCATTTGGACCGCTCTAGAAACATTAAACATATTGCAATTAAAATCTCCCACAACCACTATATTAGAAAATCTAGATAATAATTCAAAATGAGAGTTCTCAAAAGCCACTAAATCTCCATGCGGTAAGTATACCACACCAAAAAGTATTCGAACATCACCAAAATTTATCAGAATAAAAATAGATTCACAACCCTCAACAGAAACTTTTAATAAAACCCTAAAAGTAAGACCACGTGCAATATAAATACAAACGCCTCCACCTCTACCAGTCAACCGATCATTTCGAATTAATCTGTATTGACCGATCTAAAAAAATTTTCATTGTAATATTTCTATGTATAAGAGCAATACTTGTACCAAAATTTATAATGATATCTGAATTTAGTATTGAGTTATGCGGGTTTAACTGATTTTCGGGAGGGGACCTTGTATGGGAGGTATGACCAATTATGGAGCGATGCGAAAAAACTTTCATTGTAATACTTCTGTATATAAAAGCAATGCTTGTACCAAATTTTATTTTTGTATATAAGAGCAATACTTGTACCAAATTTTATAACGATATCTTAATTTACTAATGAGTTATGCGGGTTTAACTGATTTTCGGGAAGGGACCTTGTATGGGAGGTATGACCAATAATGGACCGATCCAAAAAAACTTCCATTGTAATATTTCTGTATATAAAAGCAATACTTGTACAAAATTTTATATCGATTTCTTAATTTAGTAATGAGTTATGCGCGTTTAAGTGATTTTCGGGAGGGGACCTTGTATGGGAGCTATGACCAAATATGAACCGATCCAAAAAATCTTTCGTTGTAATATTTCTGTATATAAAAGCAATACTTGTACCAAATTTTATAACAATATCTTAATTTACTAATGAGTTATGCACGTTTAAGTGATTTTCCGGAGGGGACCTTGTATGGGAGCTATAACCAAATATGGACCGATCAAAAAAATCTTTCATTGTAATTTTTCTATGTATAAGAGCAATACTTGTACCAAATTTTATAACGATATCTTAATTTAGTAATGAATTATGCGGGTTTAACTGATTTTCGGGAGGGGACCTTGTATGGGAGCTATGACCAATTATGGACCCATCCAAAAAAATTTCCTCTGAATAAATTCTATTATCATAAAATTTTAATTTCTAAAATTTTGTGAAGATATCGATATTACGACGGAATTTATTAACAAAAAACCAAATTTCCGGGAATTTGTGCTTTTGTATGGGAGGTATATGAAATTGTGAACCGATTCTGGCGATTTTACTCAGAGATTAAGCTCTTGTGTGGAAACGAATGTATGCCGATTTTTATGGAATTATTTTGCATAGTTTTCGAGAAAATTACATCAAAATGTGTAAAAATTGCTAATTTTTTTCGAGGTTGTTTCAAATTTTGATTCATAACTTTTCCCGATGTGAACCGATTTTGCTCATTTTCAATACCAAACAACTAAGGAAAGCAAAGCACATTTTGGGTGAATTTGGTTAAATTCTATTGCTTCGTTTTATCGTGAGCGTGTTTTACACAGACAGACGGACAGACGGACATAGCTAGATCGACTCAGAATTTTATAAGGACCCAGAATATATACTTTGTTGGGTCTCAGATGAATATTTCTTGGTGTTACACACGGAATGACAAAGTTATATATACCCTCTATCACCACTGATGGTGGTGGAGGGTATAAAAATAAAAACAGATTTTTTACAAGAGGGCTCAAAGGGGAGTAGGTGCAAGTATTGACCTATCATTATAAATGCTGGTAGGGGAGGTTAAGTCTACTTTAAAGTTATTTATGTAGAATTTAAAAGTGTTTTTAGTATTTGTAAGTAAATATTGACCTTCAAGTCATTTTCTTAAGGGGAGTTTGTATGGGGGATAGGGTCAAATGAAGCCAGATCATTACAAAAATCAATCATTTAAAGTTCTATAAAACTAAGTTTTGTCGACTTTTGTTGACATAATAGATCATTTAAATTAATTAAAAGCCCACAGGCCGTATTCGGGGGTACGGTTCTATGGGGGCTAATCGAAATAATGGACCGATTTTATCCATTTTTAACAGGCTTCGTCCTTGGGCCAAAAGCCCATCATTAAATTATCTTGAAGGTTTACATGGACAGCCAGTCAACCAGATGGACATTAATCGACTAAGATTCTAAGCTGATTGGTATACTTTAAGGCACAGGACGAATATTTTTGTATGTTACAAACATCAGCACAAGCCCAATATACCCTCCAAGTCGACTAAAAATTTATTCCGGGTCTTGACAAGAAATAACAATGTAAGTTGTCATACAAAGCTAAGAGAAATAATAACAAATACGTGATATTATTCAAATTTCATTTATTTGCTTTTTTATTATTTATTATAATTTTGTATTATTTATTAATAAAAAAATTATATTACATATTTACGTATGTATGAACGCTTTACTAGAAAAAAAAACAAATGTTTGTATATGCAAGTTGATAGAAAAACTAATGTATTTCTAATAAAATAAATTGTCCTTTATTCTGTTTTCTTATCCATACATTTGACCAAATTTCTTCATTAAAAGCAAATGTATTATTGTGTGATTTTCCCAAAAACATAAAAATGCTAAATATTCTAAATCTTATTTCGACAACATGTCGATTCATACCACTTTCAAAAGTAACGGTTCACATCATGTTGCCTCTTTGAAATATTTTATTATATCCTAAGCGTTCGTGAGTTTAAGTTTGTCATTCCGTTTGTAATTTCTATAAAATATAATTTTCACACCCTATACATTATATCTGCTTAGAGTCCTTTTAGATAGCAGAGTCGTTTAAGATATGTTCATATGTCTGTTCGTGGGTATGTTATGTTGCAATCTAATATCTGAAGACTTCAGAAACCTTCTTGACCCGAATCTTCAACAACTCTGTCAGATATGCAGTTTCGAGCAGTTTCCTATTTGAAATCAGCAAAATGGGATCACAAATAACTGAGATAGGAAGAAAAATTCAAAACAACATTAACCTAGAAACATGAAATTTTGCATATACCCAGAGGGAAAAAAGATAAAATTATACACGCCTGGTACCAAATTGACAATAAATTTTTTATAATTTTTTAATAATATTCGTTGTCAAAGTATATACAGATAGTTCTCAAAACAAAACATTGCGTTGTAAAAAATAACAAAAATTTGTTGTCTAAGTCACAACAGAGCATTGCCGAAATGACAGTAATATAAAATTATGTACAGATAGTTCTCAAAAGTAAGTTCAGATAGTAAAAGTAAATACAAAGGCTAACCTTATTTAGAGTCTATATGAAAACACCTTACGGAAATCATAACAATATAATCATACACTACATATACATATATTAGTAAATTTATTAATCATGTATGTACACAGAAAAAACTAAAATTCAGTTTTAATTATCAAAATAATTGTATCAAGCAAGTTTTGCACCTATAACCAAAATGATGATATCAATTACCAAATTTGTAAAAAAATAAAAATTTATATTTTTTTTCCAAATAACGATTTAATCAGAACAATTAATGTCAATAATTGAAACAAGATTTAACATTGATTAATTCATTAATTGTATAAGTTAAATATTTAATAAATATGAAATTGATATTTTATTAATTTATTAATCAAATAAATTAAACTGTTTGATATAGAATTTTTTAAAAATCAATTAAGAAGGTGATTAAAGCAATCAAATTATTAATCGATTACACACAACGTTAAAGGAATACTAGACCTTTAACAATGCGTTCAGCATTTACAAAAATTATCACTTTATTGTCACAATTTAACATATAAAGTTTTTCATAAATTGTCAAGAAACTTAAATATTATATGCCTACAATTTAATTGACTATTTAAGAATTATAAAAATTGCTAGCACAAAAATTCAAAATAAAATATTAAAAATAAATCTAAAATAGAAAAGAAGGCCAGAAAATTTTTTTCAATCAATTAAAAAATTAATTGAATTAATTAAAAATTTAATCAAAATTTTACACTTAAGTTTTAAACAGTTTCAAATAAACGAGATAATTAAGACAAACAAAAATTTGTTTAAATAAAAAATAAAGAAAATTAAAATATGTTAATTGAAAATAAACTACCGATAATTTTTTCTGTGTATGTATATACATTAGACCAACCCAGCAGTTCGACGAAGAGTCAATGCATACGAAAAAGAATGTAATTTCCACTAATAGTTAACCACCTGGATGAGTGCAATTCGTATGTTTGGGTCATTCGTCACGAATGTACTCTTTGTAATCGTCACTTTAGTTTCCTCTTTGTAAGCGAGAGTGAAGACAGTCGTCTCTTTACTGCCCTCAAATAATTTAGAGATTATACTCTTAAAAGTTGTTTTTTTGTACTTTCGAAAGTAGTTATTTTACCCATCTTTTGAAGAAATGATTATTACTTACTACTAATATGCCACCATCTGGTTGACTCAAATTTATATTTTTCGGGTCAATAGTCACATTATTGTCCCATAGTATTCTAGAGAGTAGGCACTTGAAATTTTTAAATTTTAGTTCCATTAATATCTTATCACCTGCCTGACTCCAATTCGTATGGTTTTGGTCTTTCATCGCAAATAAACTCTTTGTAAACGAGAATGAATGGTTGTTTACCTAGGTAGTCAAGTCGAATTTTATCCAGATAAATTAATAATTCGATGAAATATATGCCTTTAAGTGATTTTCGGGAATGGACCTTATATGATAGATATGACCAATTGTGGACCGATACAAATATTCTTTAGTAGTATGATTTCTTTTCATATTTTATTGACATGTACAAAATTTTGTATTTATTTTGATATATTTGAGGGAGTTATGAACGATAAACTAATTTCCGGAAATATGTACATTTTTATGGGGATTATGTAAAATTTTGAATCAATTTTCATGATTTTCAACATACTTGATCTATAGTAGAAAAAATAATGTGTTATAAAATTAATCGGATTATCATTTGTAGTTTCTGAGAAAAGAACTAAAGAATTACAAAAAAGGTAGTCCAAAATTTTTATTTACAATTTTAACGTCGTGAACCGATTTTGCTGATTTTCAATACCAAACCGCTTAGGATAACAGTAAATATTTTTGGAGAATTTAGTTGATCTCCTTGGTTTAGTTTTAACGTGAGCGTGTTTTATACAAACAGACAGACATATATACTTTGTTGGTTCTTAGATGAAAATTTCTTGGTGTTACACACGGAACGACAAACTTATAAATAAATAATCGTTTTTGCGTAAGGCGCATAGAATTTAATAAAAATATTTTAGCCTTTTTTTAGTTGTCAGCATTATATGTAGATTTTTTGCCTCAAAAATATACGTTTGCATGTACAGTGAATCAACTAAGTAAATTGCCTATGTAAAATTTTGCAAATTTTAAGAAAAAACTTTATTTAAAGAATTATTTTTGGAAAAATTAAGCAATTTATTTTATTTTTTAAGAAATATCTTATATTTTAATTTTCCACCATAAAAAGTAAAATATTGATATTAATTAACGAAATTTTTGATAAAATGTGAGCGTATTGTTAATTCGTTTAGCCAAAGAAAATATTTTGTTTTCTAGGTTTTTTGTTATTTTTTTTAATATATTTGATTAATTTTTTTATTACTCCTATATATTTAAATAACATTTTTAGATATTTTTGAAAAGGTAAGTCTAAATTTGTACTTTTTTTAACCGATTTATTTTCTTTGATTTTATTTCGAAAATAATAAGTAATTTTGAATTGGATACATACAATAGAAAATCAATGGATTTTGTAAAACTGTATAACAAAATATTCTACACAATGTATATTTTCAATTGCAAAATATAAATTTACTTTTTATCTGTTTATTCGAACTTTATATATGAACAATGAACAAAAAATAAAATTCTTTTAAAAAAAATGGTAGGCAAAAAACTTAGTTGATTCACTGTATATAATGTATGTATGTCAGTTAATGAAAATGTGTTTAAATTTGTTATAAAAACTCAAAAACATACAGACATAAATCACATTTTGCACATTTGTATAAATTTGCATTTATTCATACTGTATTTAGATGCAATTACAAACAATTTATTGACAAGAGTGTTTGTTTTCAAATGAAATTGTGGAAGAACTGATATTAAAAATATTTATTTTATTTTAAATTTTTGCTGTGTCAAGTGATGTCGAAATTCCATGTGCTCGTCTGGTTATGTTTGTACTTTGGTTTATGAATCGAAAATTTATGATTTTAAAATTAAATTGTTGTACTGTTGTAAATCCATTGCATTAAAGGGCAGTTTATTGGCAATAAAAGGAAAAAAAGAATGTTAGTTGATAATGGAATGCATAAATGCATAGCAGTACGAATTTAAATTAAATTATTGAAAAATATTTATTGCAATTAAAACGATTTACTTTATTATTTGGTATAAGTTATACTAAGACTATAGAACAATCAAAATAAACATACATATGTAATACGTACATATTATGTATGTATTACATATGTATGTTTATTTTGACAGTTACGAACAGAACCTAGTTTAAGGTGTAATGATACCGATAAGTATGAATGATAAACAATTGGCTACATACTACCGCAATAGAAACGTCTTCCTGAAATACCAATTGAACCCCTATTAATATATTTATTAAGCGGACATGGTAATAAAATTTTTAACATTTTGCCAATTTTTAAATATCGGTCGCACAAATTTAAACGTAACGGTTTGTTTAAAGCTTTTATTATAATACATTAGAAGCATTTAAACTTTTGGTTAGTATAACAGTTACATTTTCAAAAGTTTTAAATTTCATTTTACAAATAAGCTTTATGTACATAATATATGAACATTAAGGTGGAAAGTTATTTTAAACAGAACTGTTAACATTTCTTTAACATTAAAAGAACTTTATGTAAACTAAAAGATGCAACTTAACATTTTTAATTTTTTTTATTTCTGTCAGTATTTAACTCGTTTTAGTTAATTTAAATTAATAAATACACAATAAAACAAGTATGAATGTATAGTCGGACATTGCCGACTATATGATACCCTACACCAGTCAGTATGTTAAAAAAGTGGATCATTTTTAAAAAATAATGCTTTTAATTTGTTTTTAACCGTAATGTGGAATATTTTTGCGTATTATTGACAAAAAAGGGCTTATAGGGGTAGAGGAATTTACGTCTACTCTAAAGTTAGAGTCAAATGAGACCCGATCACTATAATAATCAGTAGTATCATTTATCGTTCTCTAAACTATGTTTTGCAGATATTTGTTGACATACTAGAACATTTAACGTAGTTATGAGCCCGGTTCGGGGGTACGGTTGCGGGGGGGCTAGGTGAAATAATGGACCGATTTCAACCATTTTCAATAGCAAGTATGTTTATGCCAAATTTCACCAAATTATTTGAAAATTGCGACATATAGCGTGCGCACAAACAGCCGACGGAGGGACAATATAGCTAAATCGATTCAGAAAGTGATTCTGAACGGACTGGTATATTAAATTGTCAAAATCACCTGATATATTTGCGCACCGGTTATGGCGCTTATAAAAGTACATATACTTTAAGCACTCTAGGCTTTAAGGCATCCCAGCTAAAATAAAAAGAAATACATTTATCACAACTTCAAAGAATTTGTTTACCTTCTGTAGAAGTGATATTTACTGACTTCCAAATAAGCGAAAAGAATACAATTTTGTTCTAAATTTAAGGGGTAGTTCTGATTTAAATTAAAACCATTTTATTTTGGAGTTGATTGATAAATGCCTATATTTTATTTACTTATGTTAATATTGTTTAAGTGAAATTAGTTGTTTTCTATAATACTACAATTTCACTTCACAACAACGTCCAAAAAAGAACATAAAAGTTACTTCCGGAGAATGACTTCAGGAATCAAATAAAAAACATCCCTCCTATGACAAGCCCATGTTAAAATCATCAGATAATTCAGATAACGTTATAATTTAATAAATTCTGTGCGTTTAATGGATTTTCGGAAGTGGGCCTTATATGAAAGCTAAGACCAATTGTAGACCGATCCGAACAGGTATCAGGTATATAACCACATTATTGATGGCTCTGTTGTTTCGACAACATCAGCTAGAGGGACGTATTTGGTAGTCCGAAACAGGGATCATATTAATTTACAAGACCCACTGTGATCAGTTAAGCATGCACTCAAGGAAAATCGCTAATAAATTAAAGAAAGGGCAGTGACGACCTTACACCACGTCCATCCGTCTCTTCTTGCTAAACCATAGTCTAACACATCGTTACGACATCACTCCATCTGTTAAATCCATCAATTATTCCATTCTCTCTATAAAATCAGAGTAGACATCAGAAAACACCAGAAAATTCTACTTTTTAACCCAGCACCCTCTTACCGCGATTTGGGTTTAAACCACAGACACATCATGGATCCCGAAGGAACCTCAAAAAACTAACCAGCCAGGACACAGATGTACCAGATTATATGGTGCTCTGGTTAGACCTCTTTTCAATTCATCCAAGTTCAAGGTAAAGATTGAATTTTAAACACCAGTTTACCAGGCAGACTCGAGGTACTTGTAGCATCTCTTTACCCCGGGATTTCTATAATACAATTTTCCGACCCTATAAAATATATATATGTATATTCTGGATCCACAGACGTGGCTTACGTCCGTCTAATTATCTGTATATTTGTTGAAATCAGTTTTTAGAGGACCTGATATCGGAAAGATGTTCAATAATTCTCTTAGACATTAGCAAAATCGGAGTAGCAGCAGAGTAAGAGTAGCAAATCTAGAGCGAGAGCAGCATTAATGAGTTGTTATTGACTAGAAACATAAAAATACGTATGGCTTAAGTTAGAGCCCATAAAAGAGGACTTTTTGGTACTTTTTCATTCTACAAAAGGTACTTTTTGAGTTTTATATAATATTGAACATATAAAAATGAAATTCGTTCTGCAAAATGTACTTTTTGAATTTTGAAATTGAACTTAGAAACATGAAATTAAGTATTTAGATTAATTTTTTTGTACTTTCTCGTTTTTCAAAAGGTACTTTTTGAACTTTCTATAATATTAAATCCATAGACATGAACTTAGGTATGTAGGAACCTGATTATGTGAGAACCCAAAACAGGAGCTTTTTGCTAAATTTTCTATTTTCAAAAGGTACTTTTGAATTTTCTATAAAATTATATCTAGAAACAAGAAATTAGGCATGTAGGGCCCGAAGTAAGCGATAAACTATAACAGAGTAATTTTTGGTATTGGCTGTCTTTTTACCACATCATGGTATAGGGTATATAAGATTCGCACATCCTAACTCTTACATGTTTTTTATTTATATTACTTTTAGGGACCTTCTATTAGTTCTCTAACAGAAGTAAGTATGCAAGACATGTCTTGTCCATGTCTTTGCAAATTAAAACCCTCAAAAAATCCTCTTTACTGCAAATTTTTCTCACTGGGCTCTGTAAAAGATGCTCATGCAGAAGTAAGAATGGGAACTGAAATAAACAAACTAAAAACATGTAAGAAGTTATAGTAGGACAAGGCCGACCAATACCCTACGAATAAAATGTGATTTAGTTTTCATAATAAATTTGAATTGTACCTTGCCTCAGATATACTAAAGCCATTTATTGTTTAATAAAACTGTGGATATTTAAGTAAAATTTTGATGGGAGCATTTTACAGGGGCTAGGGTCAATGGGGCCCTACAATTATAAAATTCATCAGGGTCATTAAGATTAGTATAGAACTTGGTTTTGCAGCTTTTTGTCAAGATACGAGTATATTGAACATAATTATGAACGTAAAAGCCCTATTTGGCGGGTTCAGTTCTATGGGTGAAATAATGGACCGATGTTAACTATTTTCAACAGGCTTCGTCTACAGTACCATAAAAGATCATGTGCCAAATTTCATTGAATTATCTCCAAAATTATCACCTGTAGTTTGATTACAATGTTTACAAGTCCTATTCGGGGTACAGTTCTATGGGGGCTAGGTGAAATAATGGACCGATTTTAACCATTTTCAACAGGGTTCGTACCTGTGACAATAGAAGATCATGTGCCAAATTTCATTTAATTATCAATATTCAATTAGAAAATGATTCTGAGACGATTGGTATACTTTAAGGTGGGTATAGGACCAATATTATTGTGCGTTACAAACATCAGCACAAACCCAATATACCCTGCCCACTAAAGTGGTGTAGAGTATAACTCCCCACTAAAGTGGTGTAGGGTATAAATATAAACTAAATACTGAAAATGTCACTAGACTTTATGAGCATTGTAGTAAAAACATTTTTTTACATGTAGAAGTAAAATTAGTTAAGAACTAGAGAACAATGTTTTTAACATCCTTGCAACAAAATGCTTGCAAAAGGATATGGAGCATTTAGAAGAGACAATATGTGAAACAGCTTGTACTCTTATGACTATAAAATATAAAATAAATGTATATAGTTTGTTTTTACATATTTCTTTGGCTTAAAACTAAACCACATATTCTAGAAAGTCTCAGGCATTTGGGTTACTAAAGGGTAACTATCAACTAAACCCATACCAAAACATTTATACCAAATGTAGTTCATAAATCAAAACAACAAACAAGCGAACAATTAGTCTTAACTTTTTTCTTGTTGGACAACAAAACAGGAAAAGGAAGTACAATTTTTCAACGGATATATATAAATCAATTAAATTTCATAATGTGTATTGCATACATATGTATGTATTCATATTCTTGTATAACTAAATTGTACTCTTATTAATATTTTATTTGTAGAATATTAAATAATTCAAGTTATGAATAACAAGTTATTTAAATAATAAAATAGTTACTTTACAGTTTACTATATACATAGTAATATGTGTTATTTTTGTTGCAAACAAATTAAATATAAACTGCTTTTCTTATAATGTGTGCGAAAATTACTCATTTTCTTGGTTCATTAATTTAAACGTCTAAACTTTTTTATTACCTCTAAAGAAATTCCATGAATTTGTTATATTGTATCGTGTATATAGTAGGTGGTAAATATTTGTAGTTTTTTTATATCGTCTTTATCCAATAAACTAGAAGAACATTTATCTTTGCATCCTGATGGCATGTGACTGTGTGTTAGTTCAACTAAATTGTGGATACGAGTAGTTTACCATGACTTTATTGTTGCCATCTTTTTTAATGACTTATTCAAGGATACAAGTTTTTTAGCAAACAAAAAAAGAAAATTTTAAAATAAAACTCTTGGAATTATAAAAAAAGTTTTAGTTTTTAGTAAAACCATTTAGTAAAAGTTTTAATAATAGTAAAAAATAATTTCATCATGTTACCACCGTAATATGGATGGTATAAAGTGACAAGTAACAAGTAAAACTAAAACTATAGACAAAACTATTTTAAAGAAACTGCGGTCCTTCTCACCAGTGAAGGAAAGCTGAGCTGATAAATACATATGTATGAATTTTTGTAGATATAAATTAAATTTGAAAAGGATTTTTGTCAGTATACACAATAAAACAAGTATGAATAGTCGGCTACGTCCGACTATATGATACCCTACACCTGTCGGTATGTATGTTAAAAATGGGGATTATTTAAAAAAAGTAAAGCATTTGGTTTGTTTTTTTAACTTTATTTCGGAGTGTTTTTACTTTTATTTTGGCAAAAAAAATATTTTTTTACAAGAGGGCTCAAAGGGGAGTAGGGCAAAATATGGCCCTATACTTAAAAATGTTGGTAGGGGGAGTTAAGTCTTCTTCAATAAAATTTATGTAGAATTTAAAAGTGTTATTAGTGTTTGTAAGAGAATTTTGACCTTTAAGTCATTTTCTGAAGGGGAGTTTGTATGGGGGATAGAAATAAATGAAGCCCGATCATTACAAAAATCGTTAGTGTCAATTAAAGTTCTATAAAACTAAGTTTTGTCGACTTTTGTTAACATAATAGATCATTTAAATTAATTATAAGCCAAAAGGCCCTATTTGGGGGGTACGGTTGTATGGGGGCTAGTCGAAATAATGGACCGATTTTACCATTTTCAATAGGCTTTGTCCTTGGGCCAAAAGAAGCGTGTGTGCCAAATTTCATCTAATTATCTTCAAAATTGCGGCCTGTACCTTGCGCACTAGGTTTACATGGACAGCCGGCCAGACGGACGGACGGACGGACATAGCTTAATCGACTCAGAAAATGATTCTAAGCCGATTGGTATACTTTAAGTTAGGTATTGAACGAATATTTTTCTATGTTACAAACATTAGCAGAAACCCAATATACCCTCCCCACTAAAGTAGTGTAGGGTACAAATATACCATCGTCGCACCAAGAGTTGAATTATTTAAAATTTAGAGTTAATTTTGTTGCACAATAATTGTTTATAATTATAGTTAAGATAATACAGCTAATTAAATACTGTTGCTAGAAGAGACCTTATATAGGAGCTTTGACCATTTATGGACCGATCTTAAAAAAAACCTTACAGTAACATTTTACAAAAGATATTCAAGTCGAATTTTAACCAGATATATTAATAATTCAATGAAGTATTGACCTTATATGGCAGCTATGACCAATAATGGAACGATCCGGAAAAAAATTCGTAGAATGATTAATGTGTATATAAAACATATTTTAACCAGATAAATTTCTAATTCAATGAAATATGTGCGTTGGGCCTTATATGAGAGCTATTGCCAATTATGGCCCGATACATGATTTCTTTTCGTACTATATTTACATTAGAGTATTCAAAAACCAAAAACGAAAATCAGTTTACCGGTTTCGAATATTTCATATTTTCGAAGTATTCGATAAGGCGGTTTTTTATATCATTTAATTTATTAAATTACCTTATTTTAAGTATTAATAACACAGTACAACTCGAAAAAAATAACAATATACGGACTCCACTATATGATAAAAGACCAAAAATAAGAAGACCCGTGTCTTCCAGTTTTGCCCAAAATCATGCACTTTTTTAGTTATAGGCCCCCAAGCATTTATGGCCTCGGTGTCATTTATGAAAAAAGTGAGCATTTTCTCAGTCTCATATCTTGCAAACCGTTCGGAATTTTGATTTACTCTCTGAGGAAATGTTGTTGCTCTTATCACAAAGAACCAAAATTGTGAAAATTGTAAAAAAACATTATCTTCATGATCAAAATCTTCAAAAATTAAATTTGTTTTACATTGTTTTTTTTTCAGACCTATAAGTAGCAAACCGTTTAAAATTTAAGAATACAGTTAACTACAAAAATGTACCAAAGATCTTAATAAACAACTTTCTAGAACATATGAACTTCTTAGGAATGATATTTAAGTCGAAAAGTGAAAAGTTTCCTGAATTTGATTTAAAATTCTGACATCAGTTTAATTTTTGAAAAATAAAACATTTTCGATTTTTTGGGTCTCGAAAAATCCGTAATTTTGAGCTGTTTACGGGAAGACTAATTTTAAAAAATTATTGAATAGTTCTGGTCACACAATATGATTTTTAGTGGGTTTGAAAGGCATTTTATTTTTGCTTCTTATCGAAATGGGTGTCAAAATTATCGTAATTTCTAGATCATACAGATAAATATTCCAAAAATTATTTGGCATTTGGTTTAGTCAATTTCAGAATTTTTGAAATTTGTATGCTTCTTATAATACAATAAATGTCATTTTGCGGACCAGATATACACTAACAACAATTTTATTTATTTCCCTCATGACAAGTTTGAAATTATGTAATTTTTGACACCCAATACCAAAAGATTGTAGAAAAAAATGTTTGAATATATTGCACTGAGATCAAGATTTTCAATCGCAGGTAGGGAACTGAGGACCTTTTCAAAAAAATGTTTTTTTTTTTTACTTTTCCCGTATTTAGTTCATTGGCACGCATCGTTATAGATGTGTTCCTACTAAAAAGTGTCACACGGGACACTCTAATGTTGACGTAAAGAAAAACCAAATGAAATTAAAAAATTTCAGGAAACTTTTCACTTTTACGACTTACCTATTATTCCTAAGAAGTTCATATGTTCTATAGAGTTGTTAACTGAGATCTTGCTACTTATAAGCCTGAACAAGGAAAAACATTTAAAAAAATAATTTTTGCGATTCTGATCATGTAGATAATGTTTTGACTTTATATTTTCACAATTTTGGTTTTTCGTGACAACATTTCCTCAGAGAGTAAATCAAAATTCCGATGGGTTTGCAAGATGCGGGCCTGAGAAAATTATAACTTTTTTCAAAAATGATACCGAGGCCCCAAATCTTTGGGGGCCTATAACTAAAAAAGTGCATGACTTTCGGCAAAACTGGAAGACACGGGTCTTCTTATTTTTGGTCTTTTATAATATAGTGGTGTCCGTATATGATTATTCAATCATGACTTAAAAAATTACATATAGTGTAATAAATATACAATTATATATGCATGTGTATAAAAAGCCGACAAAAGTACGCAAATATATCAAGATTTTCTATAAATCTAATGAAAAACAATATTTTGTTAAAAAGCAAGGCGGTACAGAGTTAAAGTTAATATCCGATGTTAAACAACACTCTTAATAGTTAAGTTCAGAAAAGCACAACTAATGTCCACATTTTGAAATACTACACCAAAGCATAATCCGAAGGTTTGCTGTGAGTTGGATGAAGAATTAGTTGATTCTGATGTTGATTTAAGTTTTGAAATTTGATAATTGAAGCATGGATGCGAATAAGGGCGTAAAGACCACCTTTTCAAAATCGCGTTTTTTCGCATAATTATATTAAACTAACCTTTTTACATCTATTCATAAAAAAATAAATTGAAAAATATAAATTTTTCGCTAATATAGATAGTTTTAAAAGCACGATTTTTAAATACTATTTATTTTTTTTGGGTAAAAAATATTAGCAATTTAATGTATTTTTCTGTAAAAAATCGTATAAATTTTAACTCTAATTGCACCAAATTTGCAGAATGGTTGGAAAACATTTCAAATTTATTAATTTTTTAATTATATTGCAAAAAAGATTATTATTGAATGAATTATTTAAGTATGAAAGTGTGGACAAGAAGAAGGGCGTATATCCATAACTATAGTTATATTTTAAAAAAATTATTATATCTTGTTATTTTAGGATTATTTTAGTTAAAGAGGTCCCATCCAATTTGATAATGAACTAAGATACTAATGTGGTTCGCTGATTTTGACAATAACGCAATAAGGTGCGATTTAAAGATTTTTCTAAGAAAAATTTTTCTAAGTACAATTTTTACTATGCTATTGTTATTATACTATTTTTATATGCATATTACTATAATTGATTGATTAATATACCAAAAAAATCTGAAAACCGCTTATAGCAAACAATTTTTTAAATATATAGAAAAATTTAACTGCTCCAGGCTTCATTTATTTATATATACTTTCAACTAAAATATATGGATATATGCCCTTATTCTATTTTAGCAAAATTTCAAGTATTAATTTTGGCAAGTTGTGACTCGAATTTTTTACTGAGTTTTAGCACAGGGATAGATGTGAGTTATATTTATGCATATATGTGAAAAAAGTAGGAAAAAATGCCGATTTTAAAGTTTTATGATGTTTTTATCGTCTCCTGTAAAATTTCCCAAATGGTTTATACGCCCTTATTCGGCTCCATGCTTCAATTCTACAAGTAGTATACATAATCCAAAAAAGACCAGATATCAGCATTCATCTTTGTATGATAATTTTATATACCAGGATAAATGCGAACTGGTTTTATTAAAAACAAGTAGGAAAGTATAGTCGGGCATGGCCGACCATATAATACCCTACACCATGAGTATATTTTTAAAATTTTTACTTTTTATAAAATTTTTATTTTTTGTAAAGAAACTTTTATGTTGAATATTACCATAATTCCAAAATATTCAAGCCATTTATTGATAAAAAACTAAAATTTCTAAATAAGGCATTATATAGGTCAAATATGGGCCGATCCTCGGTAAATTTGGGAAAAGGATATATTTCTAAATAACAGTTAGTTTTGTTGAGTTTCATTGCGATACAAATGGTTACAAGTCAATTTTAGACGTTTAAGTCATTTTTTGAAGGGGGGTTTGTATGGGGGCTAGGGTCAAATATAGGCCGATCCTTACGAAAATCCGCAGTATCATTTACACTTATATAAAACTTATTTGTGCCAATTTTTAGAAAGATAGCAGAATATTTGACGTAATTATAGCATAAAAAGTTCAAATCGGGTGGTACGGTTGTATGGGGGCTAGGTGAAATAATGGACCGATTTCAACCATTTTCAATAGGCTTCGCCCTTGTGCCAAAAAACATGCTTGGTCCAAATTTCATCAAATTATCTTGAAAATTGCGGCCTGTACCTTGCGCACAAGGTTTACATGGACAGCCAGCCAGCCGGACAGACGGACGGACGGACATGTCTTAATCGACTCAAAAAATGATTCTGAATCGATCGGTATACTTTAAGGTGGGTATTGGACCAATATTTTTGTATTTTACAAACATCAGCACAAACGTATAATACCCTCCCCACTATAGTGGTGTAGGGTATAACAAACAAAACAAATTACAGTGCTATATTCGGCTGTGCCGAATCTTAAATACCCTCCACCAGCTATTTCTATGTTATTACTCTTCTAATTGATTAAATATTTATAGAAATAAGTTTTTTCATTTCTTTAATAGAAAAAATCCCAAAAGTTAAATCTATTACAATTCGAAAATTTATTGAACATTATAAATTTAGTAATTTGCATGTATGCATGTGTGAAAGATTTAGAGATTTTCAAAATACAAATACATATATAATTTTGTTCTACACAAAATTTTGTTCAACACAAATTTATAATGCTCTTTAAATACGGTTAAAACGCTTTTAGGGGCTGGACCGACCTAGTATAGGAGAAATAGAATTTTTGTATACAAAACTAATATTTTTGCCAAATTATGTATCAATAGCTTTATTTGGTAATAAGTAATGTGCGTTTAAGAAATTTTCGTAAAAGGACTTTGTATGGGAGCTATGTCCAATTATGTACCAAATTGTACCAAATTTTATATCGATATCTTAATTTAGTAATGAGTTATGTGTGTTTAAGTGATTTTCGCGAGGGAACCTTGTATGGGAGCTATGACCAATTATGGACCCATCCAAAAAAATCTTCCTGTGAATAAATTATATAAGATTTTAACTTCTAAAATTTTGTGAAGATATCGACATTACGACGGAAGTTATTAACAAAAAACCAAATTTCTGGGAATGTGTACTTTTATATGGGAGGTATATGAAATTGTGGACCGATTCTGGCGATTTTCCACAGAAATTAAGTTCTTGTGCGGAAACGAATGTATGCCGATTTTTATGGAATTATCTTGCATAGTTTTCGAGAAAATTACATCAGAATGTGTAAACGCGCATAACGCATTACTGAATTAAGATATCGATATAAAATTTGGTACAAGTATTGCTCTTATATACAGAAATATTACAATTAAAGCTTTTTTGGATCGGTGCATAATTGGTCATAGCTCCAATACAAGGTCCCCTCCCGAAAATCACTTAAACGCGCATAACTCATTACTAAATTAAGATATCTTTATTAAAGTTGGTACGAGTATTGCTCTTATACATAGAAATATTATAATGAAAAATTTTTTGGATCGGTCCATATTTGGTCATAGCTCCCATACAAGGTCCCCTACCGAAAATCACTTAAACGCGCATAACTCATTAGCAAATCAAGATATCGATATAGAATTTGGTACAAGTATTGCTTTTATATACAGAAATATTACAATGAAAGATTTTTTGGATCGGTCCATATTTGGTCATAGCTCCCATACAAGTTCCCTTCCCGAAAATCACTTAAACGCACATAACTCATTATTAAAATTAGGTATCGATATAAAATTTGGTAAGAGTATTGCTCTTATATACAGAAATATTACGATGAGAGTTTTTTTCGATCGGTCCATAATTGGACCGCGCATAACTCATTATTAAATTAAGATATCGATATAAAATTTGGTACAAATATTGCTCTTATATATAGAAATATTACAATAAAAGTTTTTTTTTTGGATCGGTCCATAATTGATCATAGCTTCCATACAAAGTCCTTTAACGAAAATCTCTTAAACGCACATTACTTATTACCAAATTAAGCTATTGATACATAATTTGGTAAAAATATTAGTTTTATTAGTACTTCTATTTCTCCTATACTAGGTCCAGCCCCTAAAAGAACTTTAAACGTATTGAAAGAGTATTATCAGTTTGTGTAGAACAAAATTATATATGTATTTGTATTTTGAAAATCTCTAAATCTTTCACACATGCATACATGCATATTATTAAATTTATAATGTTCAATATATTGTCGAACTGTAATAGATTTAACTTTGGGATTTTTTCTATTAAAGACATGAGAAAACTTATTTCTATAAATATTTGATCAATTAGAAAAGTTATAACATAAAAGTAGCTGGTGGAGGGTATTTAAGATTCGGCACAGCTGAATATAGCACTCTAACTTGTTTTTTTCGAGTTTGTTCCAAATATTGATTCATAACTTTTCCCGATGTCAAGCGATTTAGCCCATTATCAATATATACTTTGTTGGGTCTCAAATGAATATTTCTTGGTGTTACACACGGAATGACAAAGTTATATATACCCTCTATCACCTCTGATGGTGGTAAAGGGTATAAAAATGCCTGATTTCGATTTATTTTTTTTGTTAATTTTTTATTGAGAATGAATTTTTGTTATAAAAATGATTTTAAAACTAATAATTTCTTCTTTATAATATAAAACCATATACATGTAAATGTATTATAAATATTGTATTCCTTGTTAATATATAAAAAATGTATAAAATAAAATAAGAAAAACCGTTTTTTTTATTCGAAACCGGTTTTTTTTTTAAATTTAAATTTTTCGAATTATTTGAAAACCGGCTTTTGAAATAGACCGGTTTTTTTGAATACTTTTATTTACATGTACAAAATTTTGTATTTATACTGATATATTTGAGGGAGTTATTAACTTTAAGTTATAAACTTATTTCCTGGATATGTACCTTTGTATGGGGGCTATGGAAAATTTTGAATCAATTTTCATGATTTTTAACATACTTGATTCCTGATAGAAAAAATAATGTGTGTCAAAATTCATCGAATTATCTTTTGTAGTTTCTGAGAAAAGAGCTAAAAAACTATGAAAAAAACGTAATTTTTTCGAGGCAGTCCGAAATTTTTACTCATAACCTTTTACGTCGTGAACCGATTTTGCTGATTTCAATACCAAACTGCTTAGGATAACAATAAATATTTTCGGTGAATTTGGTTGATATCCTTAGCTTAGTTTTAAAGTGAGAATGTTTTACACAGACAGACAGACGGACAAAGCTTAATCGAGTCAGAATTTTACAAGGACCCAGAATATATATATTTTGTTGGGTCTTTGTTAAATATTTTTTTGGTTGCGTATATTTTCATATACTTTACTGTGTTTTATATCTGATGACAAAAATTCATTCCAAAATACGTGTCGTTCGTCCCAATTGTGCGTATAGCATATAGCGATGAAATTCGACAAAAATAAGTTTCTTACAAAACAAAATCTCTCTGCCAAATAATACGAGGATCGGTCCATTATTGATCCGATCCCCCATTAAAGGTCCCCAAAAAAAGCTTAAAAGCTCGTTACTGTATTAAAAATACGATTACGGCGATGGGATTCCACACAAATATGTTTCACAATTGACCCTACTCACCATATATAGTCCGCCTCATTATATGAGGATCGGTTCATAATTGACCCTACCTCCATTACTTTAACGCTAACTGTCTTGAAAAAATTAGTACAACAAAGAAGTACAAAACTAACAATCAAGCCAAAATCTCTCTACCAAATGTTATGAAAATAGGTATACAATTGATACTATCCCCTTTAGATAATTTATTAAACACTCACTCTCATATTACAAATATTTGGCACTAAAAATTTAAAAATAACGAACAAGAAATTCTGATTTAAAAATACCAGATATGGCAACCTCGCAATAGCACAGCAATAAACAGCTGTCAACAACACAATACAACAATGTGTCAAAACAGAGAAAATAACTATTGCATGTAAAATTACCACAGCTGAATTAGAATAGAGAAATAAAGTTTTCATGGTAAACGAACTTTACCAAAAATTAACTAAAGAAAAACAACTAAATTTACTATTGCATTTAAAAAAATATTTAAATAAACGATTAAAAAAGGCGGTTACTTACAAATATTGAGTGTAAAATTAAGATAATTAGTGTTAATAAACCAAATGTGCATGAACGTGAAATAAAAGTTAAAATGAAAGAGGAGTATTTGGAAATTGAAGAACTCGATATAAATACGCATTTCGATGGCCAGCCTCCGCAGCAAGAACAGTTACAGCAAAATCCCGGTCAAGCGGAATTTTTATCTACACATCCCGTCGATTTTGATGGCCAGTACGATGATGCAATGCTGAGGAAGCTGCTAAAGAAATTCCAAATGAGTTTTTTATATCCATTCTTAAAAGGTAACTTTATTTAGGAATTAGTTGTCCTTCTATTGATTTTACCACAAAAGTTGTAGAAACTACAGCAATCAGCTGTTTTGCGAAATAGAAAAGTTTGTGTGGTTGTGTGTATGCATGAGAGTAGTCAATTTACCAAAGAAATATAACAGGGTGATTTATAAACAAAATAAAACGCTGAACGTGTATGTTACATGCTGCCCTCTATATGTGAAAAATGTTATGAGATTAAGAATTCGTTATTTTTAAAAAGTATAACGTACACTAATTTTGATTTGATTGAATCGGTAAATTGTTACACTTAACAATTGTTCTAAGTTCATTAGTAAAATAGTGTTACATTTTCGGTAGCTTGAAAAAAGTGAAAAAGGCTCAATATGTATGCAGTTTTAAAAAATATTCCATTTACATATTTCTTTACATTCCAGTTTGTGACATAACATATCGCAGTTTACGTTATCTATCGGTTGATGATATAAATACAGCCATACGTAGTGTAGGTCACAGAGCCGAATTTCGTGAAAAACTTTTTAACTGGAGACGTAAAAGGGTAAGATTAAAAAAAATAAATATTTAAGAAAGTTTCCACATTAAGTAAACCAACCATTTTGCAATCACAGTACCGCACAAATGATGTAATAATAGAATGTGAAAAACTGACTCCTCCTACTGCTACAGCCGCCGAAAAACCAACAGTATCAGCGAATAATTCAACTGCCGGTACTATTATAAATACAGTAAAACCTAGTCAAGCAAATATTATAATATCTCAGTTACCAACAACGACCACACAAACGGCGGTGGTAACACCAGAAATGGCTGCCACTTCCAACTCTACCAGTGGCAATAATACAAATAATGCATTTCAAAATGCCATTAAACCCTTTAAAAGGGATACAAGCTATTTGGACACCTCTCTGCAAGAAATGATTGATGAATTACCAACAGAAATGGAATTTGATGTGGAACCGAAACGGCCCAAGTTGTTCGAAACTACTGTTGAATTAAGAGAGACACGTTTAAATGTGCAATTGGTGAGTGGTTTTAAAAAAATGTGTTATAAAGAGTTAGTTTATGTAAAAATGTATTTTTGTTTTAGAATCTCGATGAATTATTAGATGAATCTTTATTTGGACCTGTTATGAAAGCTTTTTACCAAAAGAATGGCTATTTAGAGCGTAAACATCGCGATGAATTAATACAGAGTATAGTGGATTATGTTATTACCCATGAGATTAAATTACATTCTTCCGATTTTAATAAAATTGTCGATATGATTATAAGTATATTTCCCAACGAAGAGGAGTCAAGGGTAAGTGTTATTTGGACGTTTGTATTAGTTGATATTGATAGGTCAGTAGATAGATAGACAGATAGATAGATAGATAGATAGATAGATAGATAGATAGATAGATAGATAGATAGATAGATAGATAGATAGATAGATAGATAGATAGATAGATAGATATAGATAGATATAGATAGATATAGATAGATAGATAGAAAGATAGATAGATAGATAGATAGATAGATAGATAGATAGATAGATAGATAGATAGATAGATAGATAGATAGATAGATAGATAGATAGATGTTAGATAGATATGTAGATAGGCAATTGTTTTTATTAAAATCTGCAATAATAAAGAATATCGATTGTTTTCTATACTGAAACCCTACCAATGTGCCAATAATTGAATACCTCTACTAGTGTTAAAATCACACATTTTCAAAAGATGAAAATTTATAATAATAAAGTTTTATCTTTTACACCCTTTTCCAACTTTAAATTGAATAGGATTACTATTTCATAAATCGTAAAGGAAAACGAAATCCCATGGGTCGCCTCTATACCAAATACTACAACACATTGAAGCGAATGCGTGTACGAGACATACACCAAGAGTTTACTTTGGAATCAACATTAATGCCAGTTGTATCATTACAAGAAGATACAACATCCATGATGACAACAACATCAACAGCATCGACAACAGCAGCAGCAGCAGCAACACAAATGATGTCATCGGCAAATGTTATAAGCACATCGGCAAGTACTATGGGAAATAGTAACAGCAGCAACAACAATGGTATTAATAATTATAATAATAATGGTGGCAATAACAATAATAGTAATAGCGCCAATACACAAATTGATCTCAATGAAGATGAATTTCAAGAGCTCATACAGCTTGATGACACTTCAATAAGTGCCATAAAGAATTTTTTACGTTGCCAAGGACTCGATTGGGATGATGTTAAGACGATGTGGTCTAAAACATATTTGGCACGTCAGGAAGATGTTGAACACTCTACCATTAAGGATGTACTCCAACAATGGCCAAAATACCTTAATGCTAGAGGCATGGAATTGGTAGGAGCTTAAAGAAATGCATACAACTATTACATACAAATATACTGTAATCCATAAATTTATTTTCAGTTTGATATTGATTTCCGTTTGAAATTTTCTCGCAACAAGGCAACTGCTTTGCATAAAAAATGGCAAACTTTCGCACAAAAGATTTTTAGTTACTATCAAGGCAATATAAAGGATGACATGTGTAAAGGACTATTTGCTTTATGCAAATCTAAACCAGGCAAAGGTAAGTAAAGGAACCTTTATACTACCATTTCGCCCAGTTAACGTTTAAACAAACATATTTGACATTAATTCTAGACACCGAAGACTACATAATAACTGTATTGCTTAATGCCATTATGCTACCCATGGCTCGTTATCGTGATGCCTTGGGCAATCGTCGTAAAATTTCCATTGTTGAAGCTGTAGATCTTTTCGCCATACGTGTAAATACCCTCGAAGATTTGGATCAAAAACGTGAAGAGTTTTCCATTAAATACGGTGACATACACACCGATTATACGCCGCTCATTGTAGTTGTGGGTGACAACAATATCAATATCCATGAAATCTATGTGCATTTCGATGTGGCTCTCTATGAAATGCCAGATTTTATTAGTGCTCTTGATTGTTGCATGAAAATATATCGTGTTTTGAATTTACCATATCCTTCATCGAATGAATATTCGTGGACATTTATACAGCGTTATTTTTACGAAATCATGTTGCCGGATGATATGAAATGTCCATCAATGAGTTCATTAATAACGTATTTAAAATTTTAAAACAACAGATTATTAAGAAAAAGAAATGTGCATTTTTTAACTTATAATTATACATCATAATGTTGTACATATTAATATACATAATATGTATGTATATGTAGAAATGAAATATATATACAGAATCATGAAATAAAAAAACAACTGTAATTGTTTATTTAAAAGTGGAAAATGAAAACTTTATAAAACTTTATTTTAATTTTGTAAGATTGGTCAGCTTAGGTTCCAATCTTCAAGTTCTCTACTTAAAACTTCTGAAGTTCGTTCTATCCAAAGCCCAGCACGATTACACGAAGTGTCCTTGCATTAAGTTATCGGCCTAGCAGATAAATACAGCTTTCCTAGACATAGGAGGTTTAAAAGATATCTATCTATCTATCTATCTATCTATCTATCTATCTATCTATCTATCTATCTATCTATCTATCTATCTATCTATCTATCTATCTATCTATCTATCTATCTATCTATCTATCTATCTATCTATCTATCTATCTATCTATCTATCTATCTATCTATCTATCTATCTATCTATCTATCTATCTATCTATCTATCTATCTATCTATCTATCTATCTATCTATCTATCTATCTATCTATCTATCTATCCATCAATCTATAATTAGAAACCGATATCCCGAACTTTGCTATTAAATTCATTTATTTTAGTCATTCTACTTAATAAACTGCTATTCGTTTTAATAACATTTAAATGACATACAAAATTGACTTTATTTTCAATGTCATTTTACCCACTCCAGCTAAGGAGATAGATGATGAAGTGTCGAGTCCTAGGAAAATAATTTACAATTTCATTATTTATGTAACAATTTATTTTTTATCACGAATTACTCAAACAAACACTTTCTTCAAGTTTCTAAAAGTATAAATAATTTTCATTCTTATTTCATTCTCGAAGCCAAAAATTTAATTTTCTACTCTAATACCAAACACCTGATGTTGTCAACTTGAGCATGATGGGTTTAAATGAAAAAAAAAAGTGGCAAAGGAACGGTAGAATAGTGGAAAAAGCTAGTGGCGGTGGCAATTTGAGGTTAAGTAATAAAACCAACGACGACAAACAGTAAAAAGTAATAGAAAAAACTCTTGAAAGTAAAGTGGAAAAAAGTTAAGTAGAGTATAAGCAATAAAAGTATTATAATCGTCGTGCTCCTTCTCATATTCAAACCACAAGTGCATCATACAATTTCTTGATTTTGTCTATGTCATCTTTTATTGTCCTACAACTTTTTGTCCTTCATCAATGTCGTCATGATTCTGATCTTGCTTGTTCCTTGGTCTTTTCTTAGCTTAATGAAAAATGTGATTATTATATCCTGTACTTTTGTAGCAAAAAGGATATAATGCGTTTGTGTCGACAATACAAATAAACTTTAAGAATACATCCTAATCTAACAATATTTTTTTTTTTTTTAATCTAAGCCTATTAAATTGACCTCTGAAACTAAAGCTTTAAAACTTGTAAATATTTTATAGTAAATATTCCCTGTACCAAAATTTCTAAGGATCGGTTCGTAATTGAGCTGATTTTACTTCGTTCATAGTAGAACTTTACATGTACTCATAATTTGTGTATGGTATCATCAAGTCGGCCATGCCATGCCCTTCTTTCTTATATGTTTTATTATAGTTTTAATCCTAAAAAACACAAATGGCTTTAAGAATGGTGGGAGAAAAAACGCACTTGGTTATGGGAAATAAAAGAAAAAACGCACCCGTATTATAAATGTCAAGAAAAAAACTTTTCAATAAAAATAACTTGCGGTTTTGTAAATGGCATTTAATATCAAAGGACCTATATAAATTAATTCTTATCATTTGTTTTATTTTACTATTTTCTTTTGTTTCCGTTTAGTCTATTGTACTTATACATTGTTCTGTATTTTTTTATAAAAACCTCAGAAATATGCTGCAATATAATGCATTTGAAGTAGAGCCTTAATCTGCAAAAAGATTTCATTTTGTTTGTTCTATAGCACAGTGGGTTAGTATAAAAATATTATAAAGATTATTATCAGATTTTACATAAGCGTAGCAGAGGTATACAGATTTGAAGAGAAGCGAAAGATACTTTAGTTTTAGAATGAATCGTATTCAGACGCAGCTTTGAAATCATAGAAAACTTAACATTTTGTTCATTCATCGATATATTGGTCCAGACCCACAAAAGTGTATACATATAAATTTCGGAATAAATTTTAAAGAAATATATATAGTTGTTGTTGTAGCAACAGCTAAAAATCTATAATATAGTTGTTTTTCGCGGCAGGTTTTTTTCTGAGTCTGCAAATACGATTTTCATACGGTATAATGCAGCCGCAGAATTAATGGTGTCATTATGAAAGTTGTTTATAGCAGTCGTTTACAAGGACTGATCTATTGGATCCTGCACATAACTGAGTATTTTCTGCTCGTATACGAAGATCCTTCCGGACAAGCGTGGGGAAGCATCTAACTGTGTGATGCTAAAGTTAAGATAACTCTTCCGATGAAATCCGATGGAATTGTGTTCTTTGATTCGGATTCATCAATCTACGTTTCTTCGTGTAGATGATGGGCGGTATTTTGACAGTTTTGAATGTTTCTCAACTGGATATCACTTAGCAAAGGTGACAACACTGGAGCAGAATAATCAACAAAGCATGGTAGACGTAAGATAGAAAAATTAAATCACTGAAAATGCTTTTATGAGATTTTCGAAAGTCATGTTTTCTGTTTTCATTTAGTTGAGGTATTGACACCGTTCAGGGGCCAATAAGGGCATACGGTAATGGGTTAGTGGTCGGATATCTGATATCGGAGATCCAGTTGAATAGATGAAAAGAACCCATTATCCGGTTATCATTATTCAATGTCCAGAAAGTGGACTGGGTAATATGTCTATCCCTTTCTAACTGCAATACCTTGGACTTCAAGATAATTGTCTTCGGAGTTTGAAAAGAGCTCTATACTGCGTTCTGAATAATGAAAGCATTGTCAACAATGTTACTTCTGTTACGGTCTATTTGGAAATTTTCGTTTATCTTAAACTTTGCAGACTGGAATTGTTCGTAAGTATCGTTTTATGGAGCGCGGTGATCTCGAAGTTGTGGAATTGCATATATCGGGTTATCCTTCAAATTTTATTTTGAATTATATCCCATGTTTAGAGTGCAATAGAGAGTATTAGCGCCAATGGAAGTTATAAAGTTTTCCGAATACTCCAGATGATGACTTGGTTTGGAGAAGTTCCTGACATGAGACCAGCCAAAAACAAGTAGGAAGTTTCAGTCGGGCAAGGCTGACCATATACTACCCTACCCGTGAATAATTATGAAAACAAAAGCCCTATTTGGGGGTCCAGTTGTATGAGAGCTAGGTAAAATAATGGTCTCGTCCCTGAGATAATAAAAGATCATGTACCAAATTTCATTGAATTGTCTCCTATTCGGGGGTCCAGTTGTATGAGAGCTAGGTAAAATAATGGTCTCGTCCCTGAGATAATAAAAGATCATGTACCAAATTTCATTGAATTGTCTCCAAAATTGCGACCTGCAATTTGATCACAAGGTTTACATGTACGGACTGACATAGCTAATCGTCTCAGAATATGATTCTGAACCCATTGGTATACTTTAAGGTAAGGTATAGGACCAATATTATTGTGCGTTACAAACAATAATACAAACCTTTTATTTCCTTCACACTGAAGTGGTGTAGGGTATAAAGAGTTGTTCTTTAATTAGATGGACATATCGTGTAGTCGGCTATGGAAAAAAGTCGAAAGATGTCGCTCCGTTGGTGACAATTTTATTGCTGTTGCTGTAGTTGACAGGCCTTTGCTGAATAATTAGGATTATTCCGGTAAACATTTTGTTTTCGAGAAGAAGCAGTACAATATGCATATTGTTAGATATATATAAGTACTAGCTATACCCAGTGTGCTTCGCTACCCTCATCGTAATGGAATAAAATAAATATCATTATTGTAAATGTATATATATATATATATATATATATATATATATATATATATATATATATATATATATATATATATATATTATATATATATATATATATATATTATATATATTATATATATATATATATATATATATATATATATATATATATATATATATATGCAATGTCAAAAATTCCCCTTTTAGAGAACTCTTTAAGTTTGATTGATTCTAGCCTCAATATTACAGAAAATTAGAAAAAACAGTTGAAGAACGAAAAAGTACCAGACAGTGCCTTTTTATACATTTTCATTAAATCAGAATGACGCATGTTTAATTTTCAACCAGAAACCAAAAAAATCGCATAAAGATTTTTATACAATCAGGAAGCTACATGTCCAATTTAATATTTTTAGGTTCAATATTATAGAAAATTCGAAAAGTATTAGTAAAAGAACAAAAAAGTACCAGAGTATGCTTTTTCAATTTTCGTTCAATTGGGATACTGCGTGTTTAATTTTATGTTTATATATTCAATATTTTAGAAAGCTCTAAAAGTACCAGTACCAGTGAAGTACGAAAAAGTACCAAAGGACCTATTTTATTTAATTTCATGTTCCTAAGTTCAATATTATAGAAAATTCAAAAAGTACCAGAAAATATTCCAGTTTAAATTTTCATTTACTCAAGTCCCTGATTGCTTTTAAAGATTCTAATTAACTCCGTGCTCCACATGCTTAATTTCATGTTTCTAGGATCAATATTATAAAAAAACACAAAAAGTACCTTTTGAAGAACGAAAAAGTACCCTTTATAGGTTCTCACTTAATCCAGGCTCTAAACGCTTAATTTCATGTTTCTAGGTTCAATATTATAGAAAATTCAAAATGTACCTTTTAAAGAACGGAAAAGTACCAAAAAGTCCCCTTTTATAGGTCCTCACTTAATCCGGTCTCTATATGCTTAATTTCACGTTTCTAGGTTCAATATTATACAAAAATCCAAAAAGTACCTTTTGAAGAACGAAAAGGTTTCAAAAAGTCCCCTTTTATATGTTCTCACTTAATCCATACTCTACATACTTAATTTCATGTTTCTAGGTTCAATATTATAAAAAATTCAAAAAGTACCTTTTGATGAACGAAAAGTCCTCTTTTATAGATTCTCATTTACTCCAGGCTCTACATGGCTAATTTCATGTTTCTAGGTTAAATTTTATAGAAAACTCAAAAAGTACCTTTTGTAGAACGAAACAGTACCAAAAAGTCTCCTTTTATAGATTCTCATTTACTCCGGGCTCTACATGCTTAATTTCATGTTTCTAGGTTCAATATTATACAAAAATCCAAAAAGTAACTTTTGAAGAACGAAAAAGTACCAAAAAGTCTCATTTTATAGATTCTCATTTACACGGGCTCTACATGCTTAATTTCATGTTTCTAGGTTCAATATTATATAAAAATCCAAAAAGTACCATTTGAAGAACGAAAAAGTACCAAAAGTCCCCTTTTATAGGTTCTCACTTAATCCATCCTCTACATACTTAATTTCATGTTTCTAGGTTCAATATTATAGGAAATTCAAAAAGTACCTTTTGAAGAACGAAAAAATACCAAAAAGTCCCCTTTTATAGATTCTCATAAAAAGTACCTTTTGTAGAACGAAACAGTACCAAAAAGTCTCCTTTTATATATTCTCATTTACTCCGGGCTCTACATGCTTAATTTCATATTTCTAGGTTCAATATTATACAAAAATCCAAAAAGTACCTTTTGAAGAACGAAAAAGTACCAAAAGTCCCCTTTTATAGGTTCTCACTTAATCTATCCTCTACATACTTAATTTCATGTTTCTAGGTTCAATATTATAGGAAATTCAAAAAGTACCTTTTGAAGAACGAAAAAATACCAAAAAGTCCCCTTTTATAGATTCTCATAAAAAGTACCTTTTGTAGAACGAAACAGTACCAAAAATTCTTCTTTTATATATTCTCATTTACTCCGGGCTCTACATGCTTAATTTCATGTTTCTAGGTTCAATATTATACAAAAATTCAAAAAGTACCTTTTGAAGAACGAAAATGTACAAAAAGTCCCCTTTTATAGATTCTCATTTACTCCGGGCTCTACATACTTAATTTCATGTTTCTAGGTTCAATATTATAGGAAATTCAAAAAGTACCTTTTGAAGAACGAAAAAGTACCAAAAAGTCCCCTTTTATAGATTCTCATTTACTCCGGGCTCTACATGCTTAATTTCATGTTTCTAGGTTAAATTTTATAGAAAACTCAAAAAGTACCTTTTGTAGAACGAAACAGTACCAAAAAGTCTCATTTTATAGATTCTCATTTACTACGGGCTCTACATGCTTAATTTCATGTTTCTAGGTTCAATATTATACAAAAATCCAAAAAGTACCATTTGAAGAACGAAAAAGTACCAAAAGTCCCCTTTTATAGGTTCTCACTTAATCCATCCTCTACATACTTAATTTCATGTTTCTAGGTTCAATATTATAGGAAATTCAAAAAGTACCTTTTGAAGAACGAAAAAATACCAAAAAGTCCCCTTTTATAGATTCTCAAAAAAGTACCTTTTGTAGAACGAAACAGTACCAAAAAGTCTCCTTTTATATATTCTCATTTACTCCGGGCTCTACATGCTTAATTTCATATTTCTAGGTTCAATATTATACAAAAATCCAAAAGGTACCTTTTGAAGAACGAAAAAGTACCAAAAGTCCCCTTTTATAGGTTCTCACTTAATCCATCCTCTACATACTTAATTTCATGTTTCTAGGTTCAATATTGTAGGAAATTCAAAAAGTACCTTTTGAAGAACGAAAAAGTACCAAAAAGTCCCCTTTATAGATTCTCATTTACTCCGGGGTCTACATGCTTAATTTCATTTTTCTAGGTTAAATTTTATAGAAAACTCAAAAAGTACCTTTTGTAGAACGAAAAAGTACCAAAAAGTCCGCTTTTACAGATTCTCATTTTCTACGTGCTCTACATGCTTAATTTCATGTTTCTAGGATCAATATTATAAAAAACACAAAAAGTACCTTTTGAAGACCGAAAAAATACCAAAAAGTGCCCTTTTATAGTTTCTCACTTAATCTAGGCTCTAAACGCTTAATTTCATGTTTCTAGGTTCAATATTATAGAAAATTCAAAATGTACCTTTTAAAGAATGGAAAAGTACCAAAAAGTCCCCTTTTATAGCTCCTCACTTAATCCGGGCTCTACATGCTTAATTTCACGTTTCTAGGTTCAATATTATACAAAAATCCAAAAAGTACCTTTTGAAGAAAGAAAAGGTTTCAAAAAGTCCCCTTTTATATGTTCGCACTTAATCCAGGCTCTACATACTTAATTTCATGTTTCTAGGTTCAATATTATAAAAAAATCAAAAAGTACCTTTTGATGAACGAAAAGTCCCCTTTTATTGATTCTCATTTACTCCGGGCTCTACATGCTTAGTTTCATGTTTCTAGGTTAAATTTTATAGAAAACTCAAAAAGTATCTTTTGTAGAACGAAACAGTACCAAAAAGTCTCCTTTTATAGATTCTCATTTACTCTGGGCTCTACATGCTTAATTTCATGTTTCTAGGTTCAATATTATACAAAAATCCAAAAAGTACCATTTGAAGAACGAAAAAGTACCAAAAGTCCCTTTTATAGGTTCTCACTTAATCCATCCTCTACATACTTAATTTCATGTTTCTAGGTTCAATATTATAGGAAATTCAAAAAGTACCTTTTGAAGAACGAAAAAGTACCAAAAAGTCCCCTTTTATAGATTCTCATAAAAAGTACCTTTTGTAGAACGAAACAGTACCAAAAATTCTTCTTTTATATATTCTCATTTACTCCGGGCTCTACATGCTTAATTTCATGTTTCTAGGTTCAATATTATACAAAAATCCAAAAAGTACCTTTTGAAGAACGAAAATGTACCAAAAAGTCCCCTTTTATAGATTCTCATTTACTCCGGGCTCTACATGCTTAATTTCATTAACGAAATAAAAATTCTATTCCAAAATGTTGCAACATCGTAGTGGGAGCCCGTTATTACGTATTTATATGTATAAGTTAATAAACCAAAATCAATGTTTTATGAAAAAAGTACCAAAAATAGGTACAATTTTCACCCCTTAAACATCCGAATAACCAAAAAGTACTAAATTTATATTTTTATTTTTTCGTCAAGTTATGAAGGAGTCAAAAATATTGTTTGAATGTTCACTGGTTTAAAAGATACATGGGGTGCAAAAAAAGTACCAAAATACAGTTTTTACCCGTTTATTCCCTAAAGGGGCCGAAATTGAAAAAAGTACCAGACACCTGTCCGCTTATTTTTTAAATGAACGACGACTGACTGAGTCAGTCAGTCAGTCAGTAACGTTAGAATTTTATATATATAGATGTATGTATGTATGTATGTATGTATGTATGTATGTATGTATGTATGTATGTATGTATGTATGTATGTATGTATTCATGTATTTTATAAGATTACAAAGAAACTACTTGTAATACACATTTCTTGGGATGTTGTACTAATATACTACACACAAATGAAAACATATAAATATTTTCATCTATTTCCTTGTGTTGTAAACTGAGAACTCCAGGCATTCACTTAACATCTTTAAACTGGCGCTTTTTATACCCTACACGACATTAGTGGTAGAGTATTATGCGTTTGTACTTGTACATCCAAAAGTATTGCTCCAACACTCACCATAAAGTGTATCAATTGCATCAGAATCGCTTTCTATACTCGTCGATTCGTCTGACCATCTGTCAATAGAAAACTACAGATCGCAGTTTTAAGAATAATTCATTCATAAAACACATATTTCCTTTGACAAAGGGATACATTTTTTCGTTTTTTGTCGATATTGGTCCACTAGTATGCCTAGACTCCATACAACCGGAACTTCCACAAGATATGATATAATATGATCAGTCATACCCGACTATATATCTTACGTGTTTCACTTTGTATTCGTACTAAATATGTAACACTTTTTCAGTTATATTACTTTATGTTCAAGGAGTATAGTGTGTTTATACGAATTTAAATGATAAAATCCTGCAGCTCTTTACAAGTATATGTATACAACAAAACAGTATTCTGTTGTACACTTAAGAAGTTTATATTATGTAGGTTTTTCCTCCTTTTTATACACTTTATAATCGGGTTTATACTCATTCACACAGAGTCAGTCAGACACTTCTTTTTTTGTTGTAGGAAGGAGAAATGTGTAATACAGAAAAATATTGCAAAAAATTTTAATATTTTCGCGCCTTTTGATGGCCTGCAAAGTAAAACAAAAAGGAACGTTGAATGTATTATTATAATAAAGGAGAACAGAAAATGTACTTACATAGTAGTAGTATGAAAAGTTTACTTTAGAAATAAAGCCTAAGGAATGCAATCCCTTGAGTGTTAAATTCCTTGTTCTTTGTTTATGATTTGATTTTTTGTTCAACGCTTTTACAGTTTTGTGTTATTTTGATGACTTTTGTATGTGTGCGTAATAGAAATTAAGGTTTGGCCTTTAATAGTGGGCCTTTAAAATGTTCTTTTGTTAATATCAATTGTGGAATTCTAAAACCTTTACTTTAAGTTATATAAGGCCTTTTAGGAGGCCTTATTAGACCCTTTCCTCGTGTTGGGTATTGTTTTTGTTTGACGGTATTAGTGTTAAGAACTTAAAAGGATTTTATGGAAATCAGTATTATGTGGATGATGATATACCAAGAAATGAAAAATTTGTACATTTTATTGTACATATCATTTTATTAAAGTCTTAAAGCAACAACAAATGTTTGATCCAATAAATATGATTTGCTATGTATGGAAGCAATGTACGTTAGATTTACTCGCAGAAAAATCCTGCTGGTTTTATACTTAAAAAAATACGTATTACGGAAAACATTTTGGGTTTGCTTTATTTGACTGAAAAAATCCTATAAGGAACACAATTTTACATGTTTTATTTAAAATTGTACTCGGCTTAAGAAACTATTGTTTTATGAAGTTTACCAAAACATTTTTAGCAATATCCATGGTGTGTTGATTGGATTTTGTAGTTAATTTTATAGATTTTTTATATATCCTCCACCAATGTCTTTGCGTAACACCAAGAATTATTCATCTAAAACCCAACAAGGTATATGTATTTTTGGTCCTTGTGAAAATCTTATTCGATTAAGCAATGTATGTCTGTCCGTCTTAAAAATACTCACAAAATCAACTAAAATCGCCGAATATATTAATTTTTGTCTTAGGTAGTTTGGTATTGTAAAGTCGATTCACAGCGTAAGAAATTTGATCATAACATAACGTTTTTCATATTTGAATATAATATGAACAGAAATCATCTAAGAAACGTAGATCTGTATTGGTCCACAATTAGTCGTAGCTCCCATATAAGATGCACTTTTAATGACCGTATTTGGTCATATCTTCCATATAAGATTCACTTTTGAAAATTGTTTATCACATATTTATACCCTTCACCATTCGTCCTATATCCACCTTAAAGTATACCAATCTGCTTAGAATCGCGTTCTGAGTCGATTAAAACAGGTCGCAATTTTCAAGCTACATAATAGGATGAAATTTAACACACACTCTTTTTTAGTCCAAAGCCGAAGCCTATTGAAAATGGATAAAATCAGTCCATTATTTCGCCTAGCCCCCATACAACCGTACCCCTGGGCTCATAATTAAGTTAAATGTTATTTTATGTCAACTTAAGTCGGCAAAACTTAGTTTTATAAAACTTTCAATGACATTACCGAGTTTTGTAATGATCGGGCATCATTTAAAGCATTTAATTTGTTTTTTAACTTTATTTCAGAATATTTTTATTTATTGTTGACAAAAAAATAGATTTTCTACAAGAGAGCTCATATGGGAGTAGGGGTAAATATGGGCATATCCTTATAAGTGTTGGTAGTGGAATTTACGTCTACTTCAAACTTATTTATGTAGAAGTTAAAATTATTATTAGTGTTTATAAGTGAATTTTTAATTTCAAGTCATTTTCTGAAGAGAATTTGTATGAGGACACAAATGAGGCACGATCATTACAGAAATCGGTAGTGTCATTAAAAGTTATATAAAACTAAATTTTTCCGACTTTCCTTGACATAATAGATCTTTTAACTCTATTATATGCCCAAAGGCCCTAATTTGGGGGATTCGATTGTATGGGGGCTAGGCGAAGTAATGGACCGATTTTAACAATTTTTTTTCAATATGTTTCGTGTTTCCCAAATTTCATCCAATTACTACTTGTACCTTGCTCACAAGGTTTACATCAGACAGCCAGACGGATGGACGGACGGACGGACAGAGCTTAATCGACTCAGCAAACGATTCTAAGCCGATTGATATACTTTATAAGACGAATATTTTTGTATGTTACAAACATCAGCACAAACCCAAGATGGGGAGGGTATCTTGGGTTTGTGCTGATGTTTGTAACATACTAAAGTGGTGTAGGATATAAATATCCACATGAGAGTAAATCTAGTCAGGAATATACATATTTCGTAAATATACAAATCATTCTCCTAAATTCTTTGGCATTGGCAAAATCTTCAAAATCTTTTTTTGACCTAATCAAAAAAAGTTCCATATATGCATAAATAAGTTGATAAACTATTACACAATACGGAAACAAAACTTATACCGAGTTATCTAAATAATACTTAGTTAAATGTGTTTTAATAACAAGTTGCATGTTGTTTATTTTAACACAATTTTTGTAAGTTTAGTTAACAAAATAATATCTTCTGTGTTATGAATGTAATTCCTAAATTTCCCCCTGGGGCACGTTTTCTTGATAAAATACCCCATCTTGTTGTGATTACAATCCCGGGGAAAAGAGGTGCTTCCAATACCTCTAGTCAGACAGGACTATATACTTGTGATTATCAAATGTATCTTTGGTCTTTTAAGAACACTATGATAACGGGATGAATTTAGGGGTATACGGATCTCATCTGCACGTATACCTAGAGTAAGTGTGTCAGATGAATAAGAAGTGTGCTGGTTTGAATGGTCGTGGTTAAAAGCTATCTTATACAAGTGATGCCATTAAATTCAGATATATTCAGTGAAAACTCTATAAATAGCAGATTTAATAAACTGTGTATTCTTTGAGTAAGAAAAAAATCCTCGGTCTATGTGATGGATTCGTTATTTAGTCTAACGAATACGACTCTAGGTGCTGTTGCCATCCCATTTTCGTGGTTGTAAATGGTATTTACGAAAAACATTTTACAAAATAGTTTCATTCAATTTCGTAAATGTTACGAAAAATGTAATTAAATATAAAATAGTATATAAAACATGTATCGAATTTTATTCATATACTGATGTTTTAACTACAATTTTGTATGTAAATATAATCTACTGATATTATTTTAATTAAGGACCAGTAATGATCAATTATAAACCGACCGTGTTACAATTTTAGGAAAATATTTTGGATCCCTAAAAGAAAAATATCTTATGACTTGCTTATTTCTTTTGCCAATTTTAATTTTCTAAAGGGATCATTGTATTGGAGCAGGGTCTATGATTTAACTTATTTTCAATACCCGCAAGCTAAGTCAATAAAAAATATTTTTGCTAAATGTTAGCGCTCTAGCGATTAACGTTTATAGAACAAAAATTTATTTACCCCAATGTACAGCGATTCTTACATAAATATTTAATATTAAAATATTAAACAAGTAGGAAAGTATAGTCGGCGACCATATAATACCCTACACCATGATTATATTTTAAATTTTTTTATTTTTTATAAAGAATCTTTTATGTTGAATATTACCATAATTCCAAAATATTTAAGCAAATATTAAGCAAAAATTTCTAAATGAGTCTTTATATAGGTCAAATATGGGTCGATCCTCGGTAAATTTGGGAAAAGGATATATTTTTAAATAACAGTTATTTTTGTTGAGTTTCATTGTTTAAGACATTTTTTGAAGGGGGTTTGTATGGGGGCTAGGGTCAAATAAGGACCTTACTAAAAACTGCAGTGTCATTTATACTTATATAAAACTTATTTGTGCCAATTTTTAGAGAGATATTAGAATATTTGACGTAATTATGGCATAAAAAGTTCAAAACGGGAGGTACGGTTGTATGGGGGCTAGGTGAAATAATGGACCGATTTCAATAGGCTTCGTCCCTGTGCCAAAAAACATGATTGGTCCAAATTTTATCAAATTATCTTGAAAATTGCGGCCTGTACCTTGCGCACAAGGTTTACATGGACAGCCAGCCAGCCGGACAGACGGGTAAGGTGGGTATTTGACCAATATTTTTGTATGTTACAAACATCAGCACAAACGTATAATACACTCCCCACTATAGTGGTGTAGGGTATAAAAAATATAAATATTCGTACTTATAATAAAAGAAAAATAAACTATGATTATTAGTTTTTTTTTCTCAACGTATTCATTATTTATTTATATAAATGCGTGACTGCTTGTTAGAGTTTATGTAGCGTTAATGCAGGCTGACATTCAGGCGGGTATTGTCATGTCTTTCATTCATTTTTGCTTTCAGTGTTTTCAAAGGACACGACACATGCAAAATGCATGTGTTTCTTTTCACATGCTCCACTTCAACAAATACAAATGTACATACTCCTGTCGTCCGTCCTAAACATTGTCAGCGAAGACGTTTTCGTAATCATATAGTCGTCGTCATCCTCGTTGTCGTTGCCAACATTATCCTGGTAGTCATGCACGTCCTGTAAATTGCACAGTAGCTGTTGGTGGTGGTGGTGAATAATGTTGTGCAGAATATTTATGTTTATATGTATAGTTTCTTAGTTTATTATCATCCTTATCATTATCATCGTCATCATCAGGACTCGGAGTTATTCGCATTCGTATATGAATCATATATTCACGGTTTTTCGTATTAACTATCAGTTCATATGCATGCCCATATGTATAACTAGGACAGGCATGATGATCTTAATGTAAGGATATCTGTCGGTATGTATGCATATGTATAAGCAGGTAGTTAATATATAAAAAAGCACGTTTATCTTTATCATACAATTATTATGAACCCCTATACTTTGCAGTTCAGTTAGGTTTTATTTTATTTATTCATTTAAATTGTCACACGCTGGAATCAGACATAATATAAGAGTCGTAATATATTCGTACCATCGCCTCTAAAGCAAATGCTGTCAAAATGTTAAACATTAAATTTTATACTCTTATTTATGTTCGAGATGAGAGTGCACATATATGCAGTTATTATATTATTGCACTATGGGATGAATTGAGTTATTAATATCATATTGAATATTATCACAGTACCAAAAATAAAAACGATTTTTTTTAAACATTACAGTTAAAGTCAGATGAACGATCTGCATTGGGATTTTAAGTAGAAGAAGATTTTCCTCTATTGACCCATTTTTTGACAAATTTCTATGAAAATTATTCTGAATTCCCAAATTGGTGATTTATTGAAGAAGAATCTCAAAAACATTAAAAAAGTTTTCAAAATAAACCTTTTGATTGGGGGCCTATCATGAGTGGATTTTTACCATTTTCATAAAAGTTTTTCTTTGCGCAAGCATATTCGCTAATTTTAGTTTTCTAAAAGCCATACGAAGGCTGAATAGCTAACCTTAATGTCTGCTAACTTCTGTTCATCCCCTACGGGCCGGTTACCAGCTCTTGGGTCCGCCCGGTATTTCTTCCACTTTGCATGAGTGGGAACCCTGGAGGTTTCTGTCCGTTAATTGGTTCTCAAGAATCATGTCCATTGAACATCCTTTAAACAAACTAGCGCCTGTCTACACACATTGGGCAGCTTGTGGTATAAAATCTCATATTTTTTGCAGTTTTCAAGAGTCAGTAGCCATATTGACAGTCATACTGTTGAAATTGTCATTATGAGAAGTAATATTGTCTTTGCATCAATTTCCTTTGTCACTGTCCCGTCCCTCAACTATCAGGACTACTACTTTGGGTTGTCCTACGCTGCACAACACAGTGGATCTATCGAAAATGATTAGGTAGGTTGAATCCATTCATTCAAGTTGATTTTACTCCATATTCACAACATGGATATGTAAGGTCCCAATGGTGTTTTAAGGCACGATCATGGCTTTCATTGCCTCAATAAACTAATCTTGTCTTTGCATCAAAATGTCATGTGCAATATTAGTTATTAAGTTTTAATTTTTTATTGTTTTAATAGTTGTATTAAGTCTTACGAAATCATTAGATAAAACCTTTTAAGCCATAAAATGTTTGAAGTACTAACATTGGATTTAAGTTTTTTGCACTTTCTCACACCACAGTGTTGTACTCACAGAAAGTATTGAATTTATTATAGTGCATCACATAATAAAAGAAAAATGAGTAAACAAGTAAGAAATTATAGGGCGAGACCGACCATATAATACTCTACACCTTCTACAAAAATATAATGTGATTTAGTTACCATAATAAAGCAATTAAATTTAATTGTACCTTGTCCCAGATATACACACTTAAGCCGTTTATTGTTGAATAAAATTGTGGATATTTAAGTGAAATTTTGAGAGGGACTTTGCATAGGGGCACCTATTATTATGGTATTCGTGAGGGTCATCAAGTCTAGTATAGAACTTGGTTTTTGCAGATTTTTGTCGAGATATGAGTTTAATAAACATAATTATGAACTTTAAAGCCCTATTCGGCAGGTTCAGTTGTATGGGGGCTAGGTGAAATAATGGACCGATGTAAGCAATTATCAACAGCCTTCTTCTATGGTATCATAGACGATCATGTGCAAAATATCATTGAATTATCTCCAAAATTGCGACCTTTAGTTTCATTACAATGTTTACAAGCCCTATTGGGGGGTTCAGTTGTATGGGGGCTAGGTAAAATAATGGAACGATCTTAACCATTTTCAATAGGCTTCGTCCCTAGAACATGTACACAATGTTATTGAATTAAAATTGCGACCTGTAGTTTGATTACAAGGTTTACATGGATGGATGGGTATAGGACAAATATTATTGTGCGTTACAAACATCAGCACAAACCCAATATACCCTCCCCACTAAAGTGGTGTAGGTTATAAAAAGTATATTCGTGCATGGCCGCCCATATATCTTACACAAGTTATAATATAATACGAAAATAAGTCCCAAAGCTTTTATTTTATCTGGACAAAGTAACATTTTTAATCGATTACAACAACTTTCAAATAGATCGGTGAAATTTTTGACCTGCATGTTCCTTGTCTAGATGATTTACTCACAAAGTGATACTGAACTTTGGGTGTTGCAAACATCAGAACAAACACATTATACCCTCCCCACTCTAGAGGTGTAGTGTGTAAAGAAGGAAAAAAAAACAACAAGGATAATTTGATGTATACACATTTTAAGATAATGTCCAAGAAAGTGAACAGATAAGATTAAAAATGCAGCTTTAAAGGAGGGTAACCAAATAAAAGGGTAAACTTAAATAGAAATAATAATTCCACTACAAATTAATAAGCCATAACATCTTCAAGAAATTTAAATTTATGAATATTTAAAATAATGTATTGTAATTTATTTCGATTTTGTACAAGAGAATAAAATAGTAAGTTATACCATTAGTATTAGTCAGTTTGAATATCTGCAAATCAGCTGTCAAAAACTTAAGAGTGACAAATTGTCGCGCTATACTGTATGTATGTATTTATGTATATGAACTTGTAATAAGAGAAGTTTCCAACAGTTTGCTATGTGTTGATCGGAATCAGATTTTTGAAGTAATTTGATATTCAGATAAAATTTGACAATAATTTAAAATAATTTAATAATATTTTTTATCAAATCAAAATAATTTTATGAGAAGAACTGTGTATAGTTTTACTTGTCGTTTATTGAAAACGGGCATAAAGGTACATGAAATACACTGAAAAAATCCAAGCCTAATATATACGAAAAATGTCGTACATTGTACGAATCGTTCGTTGTTTCGCCCCACGAAATTCTTTCGTAATATATACGCAATATTTTAATATAATGCAAAATATTCATGAAAAAATTAATTTACATAAATTGAATAAATGTGGTAAAATTTACGAAATATTAAGTTATTCAAACATTTTTGTTCATTTTAAAATAAATTTTCTAATTTTAGTTTTTCGTACTTTCGTAAAAATAGAAAAGGGTTTTATTAAATAATATTTCGTATTATACACAAAATTTTTGTAAATATTACGAAAATAAAAGTTACGAAATGTTTTTCGTAAAGTTGAGCATGGATTATTTTCAGTGTAGGTATGATTCTTTGAAAAAATTTTATTAACATTTCATAACCAAGACTTTCATTGTAATTTGCTATTTTACTTTCTCTAGTAAATACTAGAGTATTCAATTATTCGGGTTTTTGTCTTATTCGGTTTATTCGACAAATAATTATTTGAGGTTTTACGTTAGCCGGTTAATAATCGGATAATTAAAAATTATTCGGTTATTCGAACAAAAAGAAACTGGATGTTACTATTGTTTTTACAATAATTTTCTTCATATTACACCCTGTAACAATTTTGAAAAAAAGCTTTCAAATATGGTAAAGTTGATAAGCATGTGAAAATAGATTACACTTATAGCAATTCTGCGTACTCCGATTTTTATGTCCTTATAAAAGGATTTCAGG
>NC_060954.1:37389242-37390829 GCF_022045245.1 Lucilia cuprina
ATCTATCTATCTATCTATCTATCTATCTATCTATCTATCTATCTATCTATCTATCTATCTATCTATCTATCTATCTATCCATCTATTTATATTTTTAATTTGTTTTTCTCAGTGTTTTTCCTAATCAGTCTACTAACAAAAATTAAAACTCACTTACAAAAATTAAAACTCACTCACCTCTTACAATGAGCAGATTATGGTGTATGGTACTTTTTTAAAATTTGTACTTTTTGGTACTTTTTTATCGTTAAAATTATAGTCTTTGACTATAGAAATTAGAAACTAAACGTATACATTACTTAATGAATAATTTTCTATATGGAAAATTTTGATACTTTTTATACCCCTTCACCATCATCAGTAGTGATAGAGGGCATATATAAGTTTGTCATACCGCGTGTAACACCAAGAGATATTCATCTGAGACCCAACAAAGTATATATATTCTTGGTCCTTATCAAATTCTGAGTCGATTTAGCTGTGTGCCTCAAACACGCTCACAAAAATTCACCAAAAATATCAAACTACTTAGGACTATTGTGCTATATCCACCATACAAGGTCCCTTCCGAAAATCACTTAAATGCAAATAATTTATTACTAAATTAAGATATCCATATAAAATTTGGTAGCAGTATTACTCTTATATATAGCAGTGTTACTATTATTACTGTGATATTTTTTTCCGATCGGCAAATAATTGGTCATAGCTCCCAAACATGGTCCACTACCGAAAGTCACTTAAACGCAAAAAAACAAATTACTAAATTAAGATATCCGTACAAAATTTGGCATAAATATTATTTTTGTACATTGAAATTTTATTTGCTTCCATCACTTGTTACCAAACATAGCAATTGATACAAAATTTAGCACAAATATTAGTTTTGAATACAAAAATTATATTTCAAGATTTTTTCACGATCGTTTCATAATATTGGTGCTTCCGAAAATCACTTAAACACACATTACTTATTACTAAATTACGATTTATGTACAGAAATGTTACTTTAAGAATCTTTTATGATCGGCCTATAATTGATAATATCTCCCATACCAGATCATTGATAGTTTCATTATCAATTTGTGTAGAACAATATTATACACATACATACATGCAAATAATTAAATATCGCACTTTATGCGCAATAAAAATATATAAGAAAACGGCGTTTGTAATGTTTAAAAATCTGTAAAGTGGTAGTTCTGATTTCGATAACATATTGTAAGGCGTAATGAAAATAAGTGTAAAATTTATAATTATAATATTAAGATAAAATTAAATCAATCCTTACATTTGTATGATATATGCAATCAGACTTGTTTTATATTTTTTGTATTTTCCCTTTGTTATTTTGGTATTTCAAGTACATGAGTAATTTACAATTTTGAGTTTGTGAAACATTCTCTAAATGCATTATAGTATTTCATTAATGACATTTAATGAAAATATGTTAAAAGCAGATTTATTATAAGTATGTATTTACTAGAGTATTCAAACGATTAATCGTCGATCGGTTAATCGATTAATTTTTGACGATTAATCGTTCGAATAAATGAAAATTGTCAAATTTCAAATAACGAATAA
>NC_060954.1:37390929-37493306 GCF_022045245.1 Lucilia cuprina
GATAGATAGATAGATAGATAGATAGATAGATAGATAGATAGATAGATAGATAGATAGATAGATAGATAGATAGATAGATAGATAGATAGCTAGATAGATAGATAGTTAAACCGATGTTGTAAATTTTCAATACCTAATACTTCGGAAACTTATAATATGTAGGACCCGTTTGGTCCTACAAAATACAGAATAAAACTTTAACTTCACATATATTTGGCTTTAGTGTCGATTCGACTGGTTGATCGAGTTTCACATATGAACTCTTAAGCTTTGAGTTATCGATCTAATATCCAAATAATAATACTTCCAATTATTCAGCTCTACTTGAATTTCATATCCAGAATTACACAAACTAATTCTCTCAAGTTTACAATAAGTTTTGATAAACAATTTATATGGGATTCGCATTCTCCTTAAAATCCATAATTTTAAATAATTTGACAGTTGAGTGTTTAAGGTTAGTGAAGAGCTGTTTTTTAAGCAAAACCATCGTAAGTATCTAAGTTAGTCGCCAATATGTTTATGGTCCAGAGAATCGAAATATAATTGGAAAGCAGATGCATTGGTTATTCATACTTAGATACAACATTTAATTGTATCTAAGTATGAATATCTTTATATGCATAGATATCATTTGTGCGTTTGCAAATTGTTGCTGTTTGCTATTAATGATTTTAATTAGCAATTTGAATTGTTAATATCGCTGTGACTGTTGCTGCATCAAGTTTAAAATTATTACCATACTGTCAGATTTAATCACATTTGCTCAAAATGGCATTAAATTGCAACCGATAAGAGAATATTATGTCATTTCATGCACTGATTTCAATCGTATTTATGATGTAGAATTCAAAACATTCTCTTAGGTCATCATAATTATTGCTATACTTATTCATTCACTAGGTGCACTTTATGCTAAATCCATTCAAATTGATTAGTAACAGAATTTTATGATTAATTGACATTCTCTTCGTAAACCAGATGAAACTACATGAAATGAAGATATATTTGGAATAAATTGCGAATATATTGATGACTGGAACATTAATTGGAAATTTCTAGTTTTGGCATTTTACTATGATATTTAAGCACGAATTAGGCAAGTGCTTATGATACCATATGCAATTTGATTTTTCGAATAATTCTTGTCTGCGTGCAGCCGGTTATTACTCCTACCAATTTCGCATATTGCAGGTAAGATGTTGTTTTGTGTATTTTTCATTTAGAGAGTGAGTCAATATGTCCTGGACCCTTTATATGTACCTAGGTTATTCAATATATTTTCAGCCTTTTGAAAAAATCTAAAGATATCGATTTTGATGAAATCTAACGGTGTTGCTACTGCAACGGTATTGAAAATATCCAGAGCAGATTCTGTTCTGGATAGCTCATCTGACTGTTTTTTTTAATAATAGTTCATATGCGCAGGGATTAGAATAAGAATAATATCAGACAGGCGACCATTGTCTTGTTTGAGACTAATAGGGAAGTGGTAGTGTAACTAATATTGGGGTCATATAATTCCTTGAGGCTAATATAGTATATATTGTAGAACCATTTGCAAAGATCCTGGTGATATATGCACTCGTTTCTGAAAGGAACTATGATCTCGAATATTTTTTCAAAGCCCGTCTATTCAGTAATATAGTGGGATGATTTACACAAGTTTGAAGGCTTAAAATCTTTGCATGTCTGTATTCTTGATGTCCAACTTTTGGATGACTTAAGTCTAGCTGTGCATAAATATAAAGAACTCTAGTAGGATATACAATAAAGTGTTAAGAACTTCTGAAGGACGAGTGATACTGTTATTCCAATGCATGCTGATCTGTTGACAGGTTAATAGTCATAATAAGGCTTAATATGTAAGTTGATGATTATATCTAATGGCTTCAGTTAAAAAAGAGCCGCCCACATCCGGACTCTATAATAGCAAAGTCGGCTTCTGGATTTCCTTATATACTATTATCCACTTGCAAGGTTAACGCTTTCATTCAATATACGCCAGACTAACCTTTAATGAAATAATTAAAAATTGTTTTTAGATTTTTATAAGAGGTAGATTTTTAAAAGAAGTAAAGTAAAACCTATAAACACTGCCGAAACTTGTAAGACCCCAGGAAAAACTTGACTTATCCGGTAAGCAGACAAGTAATAATGATGCAATGTGGAAGTACTTACTTTTGGGGTAAATAACTAATTATTTTTGTTTGACTAGGTTCAATAAAGAACTGGTTACAAAAGTGCTTACCCGAATTTCCAGGGAATTTTATTGCTATATTCGTATTTTAATACAGTAATGAGCATTCAAGTTATGCAGGGTAGGGTCAATTATGGACCGATCCTCCAAAAATTTGGTAGAAAGATTTTGGCTTATATGAAACTTATTTATGTCGAATTCCATCGCTTTGCTTGTTAATTTTACTAAATATACCTTAGCAATAGAGAATATTTATGCGAAATTTCAACTATCTAACTCCTCCCGTGTGATCCCTATCGTGATTTTAACAGACAGACCGACGGACATGGCTAGATCGTCTTATAATATATATAATACACGTTCTCTTGTTCTTGCAACACTGTGTTATTAAAAAAACGCGATAACATTTCACAATAAATATTTATGCAAAAAGATTCTCTGTGTAATTATGAAAATAAAAAGAAACTTCTTGAATAATTTACACGTATCCATAGTATAGGTAGAAATAATGTTTAATATCGTGTTTAATAATATCTGTCTGTCTTGTACGCATCTTCTTTATATAAAAACACCATGAACATATTGAACACAACACAGATGTCTTTTTGAACACAACACAAACAAGAAAACTTTATCAGAACCCAAAAAAATAAAAATAAAGATCTGTTTAACACATTTCAACGTCTTCCTTTCAGCAGTGCAACACCTGCTGATGGCACTGTTTGTTGTTGATGGTGTCGTTTTTTTGTTGCTGTTAGTGTTGGCGTATTGTTTCGTTGATATAAAAATCCAAAAACAACAAGAATAAAAAAATTCTGAAAACTAATAACAACTACAGAAGGTGTAATCAAAAACTAAGAAAAGAACACGAAAAAAATAGTTAAACACAAGACGCTAATTTAACATAAAAACTAAAAGAATCCTTATTGCGAAATACAAAAACAGGAATGTTAAAGAAAAAATAAAGGATTTTTTTGTTTGGTTTCGTTTAATTATAAACAGATACAAAAAAAAAAAAAAAAACTTAAAACAAACAATATGAGCAAAAGAAGGAGAAGAAACCATATAGTCAAGTAAGTGTTTGAATTAAAACTAGGTCGAACTGAAAGGTCCTTTAAAAAATGAACAAAGTTGTCAGTTATATAAAAAGCAATAGAAAAGTACAAGAAGTAGCATTCACAGAAGGTTCTTTATATTAAAAGCAAGAATTGTGTGAGTCACTTTGAGGCACTGAGCCCAGATACAAGATCATGATAAAATGGAATATTATGTCAAATACTCGTAGGTAATTTGTTGCTGTTGCAGTTATGCGGATCGAAATATACTTTCGAATATCTAATCCAAGCACTAAAACTAGGCAAAAGTCCAAGAAATAACGGCATGTTTAAGATCATTTTGTATTGTAAGAAAAGTTTAACCGAATACTCTCACGGTTTGCATCACGAGAGCCACTCGGGAGTAGTCGCCAAAAAAGAGCGAATTTATTTGCTTTAAAGGCACAAAGAGGGCTGAATTAGATATATAGGCGAGAGACTTCCATTGGCACATTGAAATAATGAAACGGTTAGTAACTCCAACGAGAGAGGAGAAGATCTAAGGTTCAAATAATGATACGTATTTTGAATGAACATACAAAATAATGAAACGATGAGTAACCCCAATGAAGGAGCAGGACCTAAAACCTCCTCAAACTGTACGTTAATAAACAATTTTCACTTGGTTTGACACTTTTACGCAAAATTACCTTGGCCCTTTATAGAAATTGGATAAACATTTGATTGGCCTGTTCACGTTGTAGGAGTTTTTTAGATATAAACAAATTTGTGGAGAAAATGTTATATAGAAGACGAAATTAAGACCTAAACTAAACAACATTATATATATTTACATATTCACTTCTAAATTCTAAAGGACTTCTTGAATTTCCTTCCTATGTTTGTGGCCAAAAATGAAGTAACGCAACGAAACGTAACCCATATGAAGCAGCAGCAGATGTTTTAATTTTAATTCTTAAAAACATACACACACACAAACACAAGTAAATTAAAAGGGATATAAAACAGAATCCTTGCTATAAGACGCGTGGTTAGTGGCATTGAATGAAAAAATTTAAAAAAATATAAATAACAAGACAGAGAAATGTTATTCTCTTTAACACACGCTCTTGCAATCAGTAACATACTCTTAAAGGATATAATTTAAATTAACATACAAGAAACATGAAACACATACAAGCATACTTTTGAAAATGTAAAAGTTAATTGCAGCTTTCTCATATACATGTATGTATGTTTGTCTTACAAGGACGAACGTTTTGTGTTTAAATACATAATCTTGACAGCTTCTTAATCCTTTTAAACTACATATTCTTACAGATGTTTTTCTCTAGATGTTTAAGGATTCAAACACTATAGTAGGAATTAAATTTAATACGTTATTATTAAAAGTAATAGGATTTAAATAGTGGCGTGTTTTTATAATTATATCCTACGACAACGTAGAGAGTGTATGTTGATATTCGGAAAAAATACACCTAGATCACTATCGTCACACCCTATCACTATCCTGTAGTGAACTCTTTTTCTGGATTATCATACTGTTTTATAGAGTTGTAGTATTGTGGCAAGCAATGTAGCATACTCCACACTGTTCAACCAATGAGTAATAAAGACAACAGCAACCAAAGTACTGCTTACCATGTTCAACTGGTTACCAGCTGAACTAATGGCCGTTCAAGATTTTTGTATAAGTACTCGACATTCGTGCTTTACGTGAATACCTCCCTTGGCGGCCTTATTTCACGGTGGTCTTTTTCATCCATGGGGTAGACTTGAAAACGATCTATCTCGTGCCCCTGAATCCTTTAATGAAGAACCGAGGTGATAATTTTTGTACATTTCTGAGCCAGTCTTATCTAAACAATTTAATCTCTTGCCATAGTAGCCCTATGGCTCTCTTGCCAACAAAATGGATCACGATCCCTCTTTTATGAACTGATCTATGTGACAAATGATGTAGGAATTTCCAACTGAACCCTATAATGCCCCTGACAATTTGTCGCCTAGCACGAATCAATATATACTGTTTAGATGGCAACAGCTCCGTGAAACTAATCCTCAATATATGAGGACTTTCCCGATCTTTCATAAATGTTCGTATCAGTTCCATTCCAATGATCATAAAGATCACTCTACGGGATAAAAGGCAATCACGAACGCTAATCGATTATGATTTTGGGAATAAAACGACAGCCACTACGTGGATCCCGAAGGAGCTTCAACAAGCTGACCAGCTAGGACAAGTCCTGCGGGCAACTGGCCACCCGTAGTACCAGGTTATTTGTTGCTCTTGGTAAGACCCCATGTCAGATCATTCCAAGGCGAAGCCGAGGATACATTTGACGGTGGTGGAGATTTCACCAAGGTAACATGTCTCGGGGGAGTATATATACTAACAGTAATGCAGCTATTAAAAATCTAGCAGGTGTTTTCAAGACATCTAGGTTGATCAAAGAATGGCGGGTATCTCAAATGAGATAGCGAGACATTTTTACCCTAGAATGGGCTAATATGGATCCCTTGTCATGATAAATGCCAGAGTAACTGTATGACTAATGATTTAGACATAAAATCTTAAGGTCTTATTTGCTTTCGATGAAAGCTTGTATCAGTAATTGTAGGACACTGTGTCATGGGCACTCACGCCAGGAGACTTGACCATGTATATAATGACTACTGCTAAAAAATGTCACAATGAGTTAGAAAATGAGGCGTCTTTGCAAATACTTTGCTATTGCTCTTCGTTCACTGAAAGCAGGGAACATCACTATGGTGCTCTCTTCTTATCAGGCATGAAGGAGCTTTCTGGGATAGGTTTGAAGAATATCCCATGTTAGTAACACAACCATTAGAGTAACACAACGGGACAAACTTAAATGGATCCTAATAAGTTGCTTTTGAAACAGCTGCACTCGATACCTGATATAGCCTTAATTGACTTCTAACAGTTGGTAATAATATGTTCTTGGTAAATAAGGCTTATTTAACAAAATGCGCAAATTGTTATTGCTCGAACTTCTGGCTGAAAGCTAGTGCTAGTCTTACCCTGTAGTATATCTATTTCTGGGTGAAGGTCAGATTTGGTCCTACATTTCACCCCGTGTATCAACAGATTTCATGGATATTTGCTTTAATGTTCTCCTAGACCATGAGATTCTATATATAGTCCCCTTCATACTTTCGAGATTGATCAATAGCAATAAGAGCAGACATTTTACATCACTTTGCACTTAGCATCTGCTAAAATTATGATCCTACATGTGTTTTTTTATAATATCTACAAATTGTTTATTGATGTATTATGCGTTTTATCCTGTCTGGTTTTGTTAAAAAAAAAAACACAAAAAGGACTTGTGATTCAACAGCATGCAACATTTTGTTGCAAGGTGTATGATATAAAGTTTCGCAAAGGATTTTTATTTATGCATTTTAAAGATGAATGGAGAATCAAAAACAAAACCACCTGGTTTATATTTAAATTGTGAGGCTTTTGTTTTCTGTTTAAGGGCTTTATAACAACAGAAAAACAAACCTGCCAATTTGCGAATGACAGCCAAGTAAAGGTGTTTCAATGGCAATTAATTATTGGAAACAAAAGTTGATTTGTTTAATCAAACAAAATTTTTGTAGATAATTTGCAAATGTTGAAGTAGTTTTAATTGAGTGCAAATAAATGATATGTTGATAATTTATGTATTTATTTTTTTTTGATAATAAAAAATCTCATTTGAAAACATGTGTATTTTAAACATGTTAAACTTTCTTCTAAAAATTACGTTTTTTTTGGATTTTGTGAGTTTTTAAGTAAACAATCGATATTTAGGTATATGGATTATTAAATCTTATTTGCTAGTTGTTTATGTAATTAGATAGAAACTTTTTCTGTGAAGTACTTTATAATTTCTATCGATAGTTTAGAGTATATATATAGCCTAGCCTATATAAGTATAGCCTACTCGTGGACATATATTAGCATAATTCATAAAATTTTAAGGATTATTTCATAGTTACCATTACATGTTACATTTCCCTTCATTACGCTTAACATTATGTTATTACAGGCGCGGATCCAAGGGGGAAAAGGGAAATTTACAAAGGATATAGGTAGTAAAAACTTGTAAATTCAGTAAACTCATATCCTAAACCTTTTCACATTCGGATCTTTTAGAAAAAACCGGGTTAAAAGTGTATTTTGGTACATTGCACGTTTCAAATTTTCTTCCCCAGCAGTTGTATGGGGGCTAGGTGAAATAATAGACCGATGTAAACCATTTTCAACAGACTTCGTCTACGGTACCACAAAAATTTCATTGAATTATCTCCAAAATTGCGACCTGTAGTTTGATTACAAAGTTTAAGCTTTATTCGGGTGTTCAGTTGTATGGGGGCAAGGTGACGGACGGACATAGCTAAATCTACTCAGAAAATGATTCTGAGCCGATTGGTATACTTCAATGTGGGTATAGGACAAATATTATTCTGCGTTTCAAACTTCAGCACAAACCAAATATATGAATTTAGTACTTTTTGGATATTTGAAAAATTGTACCTATTTTTGGTACTTTGTTTGTGGTCTATTAACTTACATCCAATATTTTTCATCTTTGTCCAGACATCAGTGAGCGGGATAGAGAAGAATAGTGTCAAATTCAGTTTATTTCGCACTATTTGAATTTATTTTTTACAGTGATTTTCAGGAGGGAACATTGTATTGGAAATACGAATTATAGACTGATCGTTAAAAAAATGTAAATTATACATACAAAATTTTACATAAATAGAATTTATGTAAATATTTGTATATATACTGTTATTTGGTAATGAATAATGTTATAACGAGGTTGTCTCAAATGTTTAGTTCGAACATATTCACCGATCTTGATGATATTCAATACCAAACTGCTTAGAATAACAAATAATATTTGAAGCGTTTTGGCATATTAATTTGAATCAGAATTTCATAAGGACCAAAAATATATACATATTTAATTGTTGAATATCAGTGTTATAAACGGAATGACTTATATTTACCCACTTCCACCACTAATGTATATGTATTTGCCTTGCTCTAATTTTTCCAATTATAAGTTTTTGTAAAATGTTTATAGGGTTTGATTAAAATCTTACTTAACTCTAACGTAGTGTTTTAAACAATATAATTAGATTTTTGTGGGTATTGATGTTTGCAACAAAAGGAAAATTTTAATACATGATAATGTGAAATCAATTAAATGTGAAATTTTAACACGATGTAAGTTAGATGTGACTTAGTCAAAACCAATTAATCATTTGCTGAGTAATAATCTTATATACTCCACCAACTTCACCCTACCACAGAGCGCGGTGAGCTTTTTATACCCATTAAGAAAAATGGGACGTAAATCTGCATTTTAAAAACAAGTATGAATGTATAGTCGGGCGTAGCCGACCATATGATACCCTACACCAGTCAGTATGTATGTTAAAAATGGGGATTATTTAAAAAAATAAAGCATTTGTTTTGTTTTTTTTTAACTTTATTTCGGAATATTTTTACTTCATTTTGGCAAAAAAAGAGATTTTTTTAAGAGGGCTCAAAGGGGAGTAGGGCAAAATATGGCCCTATCCTTAAAAATGTTAGTAGGGAGAGTTAAGTCTTCTTCAATATTATTTATGTAGAATTTAAAAGTGTTATTAGTGTTTGTAAGTGAATTTTGACCTTTAAGTCATTTTCTGAAGGGGAGTTTGTATGGGGGATAGGGTCAAATGAAGCCCGATCATTACAAAAAACGGTAATGTCATTTTAAGTTCTATAAAACTAAGTTTTGTCGACTTTTGTTAACATAATAGATCATTTAAATTAATTATAAGCCAAAAGGCCCTATTTGGGGGGTACGGTTGTATGGGGGCTAGTCGAAATAATGGACCGATTAACCATTTTCTATAGGCTTCGTCCTTGGGCCAAAAGAAGCGTGTGTGCCAAATTTCATCCAATTATCTTGAAAATTGCGACCTGTACCTTGCGCACAAGGTTTACATGGACAGCCAGCCAGCCAGACGGACGAACGGACAGACGGACATAGCTTAATCGACTCAGAAAATGATTCTAAGCCGATTGGTATACTTTAAGGTGGGTATAGGACGAATTTTTGTATGTTACAAACGTCAGCACAAACCCAATATACCCTCCCCACTATAGTGGTGTAGAGCATAACAAGTAAGAAGTTATGTCGGGCGAGGCCGACCATATTATACCCTACACGTGTATACGAATAAAATGTGATTTAGTTTTCATAATAAATCATATAATTAAATTGTCCCTTGCTTCATATATACTTAAGCTATTTATTGTTTAATAAAACTGTGGAAATTTAAGCTAAATTATGAAGGATGCCCTATAATTATAAAGTTCATGGGTCATCAAGGCTAATATAGACTTTGGTTAACAACGGACCGATAATAACTATTTTCAATAGGCTTTGTCTACGGTAAAATATCATGTGTCAAATATCATTGAATTATCTCCAAAATTGCGACCTGTAGTTTGATTACAAGGTTAACAAGCTATATTTGGGTTTCAGTTGTATGGGGGCTAGGTGATATAATGGACCGATCTTAAAAATTTTTAATAGACTTCGTCCCTAGGTCAATAGAAGATTATGTACCAAGTTTCACTGAATTATCTTCAAAATTGCGACCTGTAGTTTGATTTTAGGGTATACAAAATAGTATAAAGGGCAGAATATATATCGGTAAAATGATAAAGTGTAGTTAACGGTATTAAGACGATTTCAATATGTCCATTTGACTGTTGAAAAGATTCACGATATCACCTAGCTCACATATAAAAGGTTCTTTTATTTTAACGTCTATACCAGGCATGTAAAGCGATGAACGGTGGATGTATTATTTTTAGTTATCAACAGCAACTCACAATACCCTCTCTATTATACTAGGGTTTAAAAACGTATTTTACACATTATTGATTTTTATAACTAATTGCAGACACACGCAATAAAATTAACATTTGTTTTGTATACGAAAAAAAACTCAAAAAATTTTCCCGTAAAGTGCATAGTAAGGATTGCATAATTGTACGTAACTACATGCAAAATACTTATACTGCATATTCTAAACATATAATAAAACCAATAATAAGCTTAGAATTAAAAAAAAATAAAATTTTTTCATAAAATTAGTATGTTTTCATTGACCGTATGTTGCGGTTATAACAGTAAATTATTTTTTTTTTTATTTTGTTCCTTAAGTCCTTAGCATAACATTTTTTTTAATACCCACAGTGAGGTACAGTGACATATTTAGCATTTATTGATGAAACCGTTGCGTTATGGGACAACTGAAACTGAATCAGTCCTTGGTTTCTAACATAAATACACATACATATCTTTCGTATAGAATTTAAAAGTTTATTTCAAATATTTCTAGACCTATACGATATATTTTCCAATGACTGGGTTTGCATACACAGCAAAAAAAGGGCACAGCAAAAAAAGAACTTCCAAAAAAGCGAAAAAGAAGTAGAAGTTATTCCAAGGAAGTACTAAAAAAACCAGACACAGGCTTTTCATAGGAAGAATGTCGTTTTTATTTTATTCCAAATTCACTTCTTCTAAAGTCATTCTTATTAAGTAAATTTTATGACGTTTTTTTTTGTTTGTTTTGGAAGTAATTAGGTAGTGACATTGTATTATTACAAATAATTTTACATAAATAATATTTACATTAATAAAATTAATAAAACCAAGACCAAAAATACAATTTTTTATCTTACAAAAAAATATATTCAATGTCACTAGAATCAGCGTTCCAAGCTTCACAACCACATTTGCGTTGAATAGTGTGATTTTCGTATGCATAGAGAGGGTTATTTCGATTTTCGATATCCACGCACAATCGGCAGTGGATAGATATATTCCTCCCTAAATAGCAGAACTTTTTGACATCCTCTATCTCATCTGCACCACATAAAATATATATCTTGAGGGAATGTATTAATGAGTAAATTTTTCGTCTTCATAGCATTCATTTTAAGCCTGATGATTCCACTGATAGTGTTTTGCAGGAACTGTAGGCAGATATCGTCAGCGTATACTAGACTGCAAATAATTTTTGAGGTCTAAATTCAGCCTGATATGACTTTCTTATTGCAAACAAATTCAATTACCCATTCACTGCCCCCCGGGGGCATGTTACCTCGGCGAGACCTCCGCCTTGGTGTTATTGCAATCCCGGGGTATAAAGTGGTGGCCAATACCTCCAGTCTGGCCGGATGTCTACCTAATGAACGTGTCGTATGTTTTTCTCTTATGAATGTGTCGTATGAATGAGATATGTGCTGGGTTGAATATGATACCATAGAATTTACCTTCCTTATCCACATATGTTCAGAGTTTACTCTGTTCATATTAGAATTACCACAGTGTGTTCCTGTGAGTAAGAACAATGTCTACGGCTTATTGATGGATCGTACTTCGGTCTACCGGTTACGTATCTAGGTGCTGTTGCCGAATCAACAGATACCATCCAATGGTCAAGAGATTGGATAGCTCGAGTACTCCAGCAAAGTACTTGTGCATGGACCGGTCGGAACCAATTTACAAAAATTGCCACCTGCGTACTACATTGAAGAACAAAGGGGCGATGGTAGACCGTTCTCATGTCTACCCAGTGGATGAAAAAGACCCCAGTCAGATAAGGCCGTCAAGATAGGTGCTCACGTTAAAAAACTCTCGACATTCCTGTCCCTATGTATATGTAGGATACAAACTCCGACCATTTTCAGGCAATTTAAGTCACAGTGCAAAGTCGTCAAATGATTAAGAAATATTGTACTTAAACCTAATACTAAGTGTGTGGTCAGCATTATTATGGAGGTTACCTTTATTGTTGCTGTGTTTGCGGTATGAGTTGCTGTGGCATGTAGACACATCAATTTGCCACCTTTTATTAACTAGCGAATTTTAGAACGGAGTATTTTTTTGTTCTGTTTTTTTTGCGTCGTGTGCCTTTGCTCAGCGCAGATAATTGCTCAAGTTAATTGAAGTGTTATAATTAGTCTGGTTAAAGGTATTGGATTACATAACAGTTATGTCTATATGAGTATTTATCGAATAAACCCAGTTTCACAATACATACACATATGTATGTATTGTCATCACTGCCACATACTTTAAGAGTAATTATACTGTTATATGGGAGTTTAATAAAGCCAACCCCATAAGTGAGAACAATTAGTTCGTATTTTATAATTGGTAATTGAAACCTTAAAATGTTAATAATACTTCTTGTATGCACATTAATCAATCATGACATCTGAATTAACAACATAATTGAGGAATAATGCATTTTTTCCCAAAAGAACAATTTTGAGTGGATACTCTGTGAATATCACAATGAATTTTTAAGCAAAATTGCATACTGATTACATGAGTGAAAACATTATGGACATACAAACATACATACATATATTCATGTGAATTTTGATTAATTTTTCTTTTAGATTATGGGAATATTTGTAAAATAAAAACAACTGGTATTCCTAATTAAAGTATGAGAAATTATGGCACTTGAAATTTCGTTAAATCCTGGGAAGATTTATGAAATATTTAATTTACATATTTTATGCAAAATGAATTTTTGACGATTTTCAAAGCAAAAATTTCGTTTCAGTAGAATTATTATATGGAGTTTTGAGAAAATTTTTGGGTTAGTATTGGTTACGAATTTGTTGATATAATTTTCAGTCGACGTCGGTTGTCTAGATACGTTCAATAGTCTGCTTTTATATCAATAATGATTGATATGTTAAGCTGATCAGCTAAATGTTATTGAAACAATTAAGAAATTGTAGTCGATCGAGGCCGACCATATAATACCTTATACCTGTTACAAAAATAAAATGTGATTTAGTTTTCATAATAAGACATTTAAATTAAATTGTATCTTGCCTCAGATATACTTAAGCCATTTATTATACCCTACACCACTATAGTGGGAGGGTATTATGCGTTTGTGCTGATGTTTGTAACACTCAAAAATATTGGTTCTAGACCCATCTTAAAGTATACCAAACGGCTCAGAATCACTTTCTGAATTGATTTAGCTATGTCCGTCTGTCTGTCTGTGCGTCCGTCTATCTGTCTGTGTGTCCATGTAAACCTTGTGCGCACGGTACAGGTCGCAATTTTCATGATAATTTGATGAAATTCGGCACATACTCCTTTCTTGGTTCAAGGACTAACGCTATTGAAAATGGTTGAAATTGTTCCATTACACAACCATACAACCGTACCCCCCGAATCGGGCCTTTAGGTTCATAATGTGAGTGATCGGGCCTCATTTAACCCTAGCTCCCATACAAACTCCCCTTTTAGAAAATGTCTTGAACGTCAAATTCACTTATAATTTCTAATTAAACGATAAAAATTTACATAAATAACTTCAAGGTAGACGTGAATTCCTCTACCAAAATTTATAAGGATAGGCCAATATTTACCCTTACTCCCCTATGAGACCTCTTGTAGAAAATCTCTTGTCTTTGTCAATAATACATAAAAATATTACACAAAACGGTTAAAGAACAAATTAAATGATTTACATTTTATATTTTTATCCACTTTTTTAACATACTGACTGGTGTAGGGTATCATATAGTTCTTGTATAAAATTGTGGGTGCTTTTTTATAGGGGCTAAGGTCAAATGAGTCCATATAATTACAAAATGCATGAGGTTCATCAAGGCTAGTATAGAACTTGGTTTTGCAGCTTTTTGCCGAGATACGAGTATATTCAACATAATTGTGAACTTAATAATATATTCAACAGGTTCCGTTGTATGGGGCTAGGTGAAATAATACACCAAAGGTAACCATTTTCAATAGACTTCGTCTCCGGTACCACAGAAGTCCATGTGTTGCGACCTGTAGTTTGATTGGATGGTTTATAAGCCCTATTCGGTGGTTGAGTCGTGTGGGGGCTAGGTGAAAGTATGAACCAATATTAACCATTTTCAATAGGCTGTGTCCCTGGAACAATAGAAGAATAGTTTGCTTGCAAAGTTCACATAGACGGACAGATGACGGACATAGCTGAATCGAATCAGAAAATGATTCAAAACCTTCCAAAAAGTTAAGTTTATGACCTTATTTGCCTCCATGTTCCATATGTAACAAAAATCTTAAAGGCATTCTTTAACCTTTAAAACTAAAATTTGTTGCAAACACTTAATTTTCATCAAGAACATAAAATATAAAAAAAATATACCCCATTCAATCTTTACCTAAATTAAATTTAAGTAACCCACAATTTGGCCCAAATCTCTACTTAATACAACATTTAACTTAAATACTTTTGTGGTCATTACTAAATGGTCTGTTGAGTAATTCAAACTTAAACTGCACAAGTGTGTTTGTTACAAGTATGGCCGACAATTATCCATAAGTGGAGAATAGAAAAGAATAGAAAACAAATGATAGTGAAGTGTTGAAAACAATTCACTTAATTATGAGGTCATATTATTTTTGGATTTAACATCAGTAATTATTAAAAAAAAAAAAAAAAACTTTTTTGAAAAAATTGAGAAAATATATTTCTCTTTGCATGACAGTCGGACATGTTAATAATTTATATTTGATAAGTGATGTTTATAAAGACATGAATGAGATTATGAGTTGCTATTATGAATTTGAACCTTATATACCTCAAGGTGCAGGAAACTTACCAGACGACAATGCAGCTATTCTTTCGAAATCCCCCCGAGGCATGTTACCTTGATAATTTTCCCCATCATGGTGCTATTTCAATCCGGGAGAATGTGATGATAGTCTGTCGGGACTATAAACTGATAGTATCAAATGGATTCTAGAACTTTTTTTGTAATGATTTTACCTGGTTTCGAATCAGGGTGACTTTAAATCTTGCACCACGGAGCCTTATAATCTTCAGGTCAAGAGAACTGGTTGATTAAAAGTCTAATAAAGTCTATAATTCGGAATAAGCTCGATGCTGTTACCGAAACAACAGATACCCCGCAGAGGAGTGCCTGTGGGACTAAACGTTGGAAATAAGTAAGTGTCAAGTGTATATGATAAGGGATAAATGTTATATGTTAAGCATATAAGGCACCTTATATAAGAGATAAATATCATATCGGTTTTTTCCTATCGAAAATGTAATCATGTAATTGTAATTATGTAATATTACAATTTTCGACTCTGATACAGGGTCTCATTTATGTCCGTCTCCACAGAGTTGTCAACACCGGATGCAACGCTGTAAAGATGTGGTAATATATACATAGCTTTTTGCCTAATTCCCGACTCTCCTACACTACTGCCAGGTTGTGCTACCAACTTCCACTGTGTAGCTTTGGGTCCACATAATCTCGTGCTATGGGTGGTTTATTGCCCGCAGGAGAGTGTTCTGGTCAGGTGGTTGAGGATCCACGTAGTGGCTATGATTCAAAGATTGATAAACGATAAAATAAAATAAAATTTTCTCGCTTCTAAATTCTAGAAGCGGTATAAACTTCAGAGCATAACTGTGGATTAATAAAATGATGCATTTGAGCTGATAATGCAATGATTAGGTATACGATGTGTTGTTTACCATTAGATACCTGTATCTGATAGATTGGTGTATTCTAGTTGCATCAGAGGTTACTTGGATTGATTTTACGGATAGAGTTATGGTTGGAGTAGCGGAAGAGATACTGAACTAAGGTTTGGCAAAACGGGGTATAATGCAAGGTAGTCACTGCCCTATCTTAAATTTACCAGCGATTTTCATTCATGGTTGAGTGTGTTGGTGCGGTTATTGTGGTCACTGAAATTGTCAATTGATATGACCCGTGTTTCTGACTATCAATTACGTCGCCTAGGTGCTGTTGCCGAATCAACAGAGCAATCTCAGTAGTATTAGGTTTTCTTTTGTCGGGGTAAGATTGAGCTTGCTAATGACACCAGTCCTTCCTCAACGAGACTACTATGGCAAGAGATTATATAGCTCGAGTACTTGATCAAACTACACGTATACTGGAACATAAATAAATTGCCACTGGAGTGTAAGATACAAAAAGGGCGGTAGTGAGTTGTTGCAAAGCTCGCTCAGTGGTTAAAAAAGGCCGCCGTGAAATAAGACCATCAAGGCATGTGTTCGCCTAAAGCTTTGGGTAGTATAAACTCCATTTGCCTTGGATATACCCTTATAGTTTTTTTAATAATTACACCCTACACAACTTTAGTGGGGAGTGTATATTGGGTTTGTGCTGATGTTTGTAACGCTCAAAAATACTGGTCCTATACCCACCTTAAAAGATTACCAATCGGCTTAGAATCATTTTCTGAGTCGATTTAGCTATGTCCGTCCATATAAAACTTCTAATCAAACTACAGGCCGCAATTTTGAAGATAATTGAATGAAATTTGATACTATGAAGAACCCTATTGAAAATGATTAACATCGGTCCATTATTTCAGCTAGCCCCCATACAACTGAACCCCCGAATTTCGCACTACTATTAGGTAGAATTTTTTTTAGAATTTAACCATTTTAAATTGTTATTGCATGTAATTTTTGTCACCATTTCTGTTCCATAATGAATTCTACTTGATAAACTTATCATGATTCTATTTCATTTCCCCATAATAAAAACTAAAATATCAAATGCTATTAAACGAAACATCCTTTCTCTATCCCTTACTAACTCGTGCAGAAATAGTAGGAAGAAAAAATTCTACAGTATATACTAACAAGGACCAGCAGATTGTCAACAATGTCAATTGGCTTAAAGGCCAAATGTTACTAGTCATTTTCCAAGTTTTAAAAAACTCTTCAACATTCACTAAACATTTCATGTATGTACAATGTACATTGTACATATTTATAAAGCATGTAAAGTATACGTACATTAGAGTTATAACTTTTATAGAATTTTTAAAAAAATTTAAATCGGCCCGGAAAAAGTATATAACTTTTTCCCAAACTATATAAGTCAAGTTTTGTACCAAAATAACTCGAGAAAAAGGTTTAGAACACTAGTGGCTACCACGTAGCGATAGGACCTTATTTCGTTTATAACCCTAAAGTACATACATACATATATATGTACCAGCAGTTCACCAAGAAGTCAATGTAACTATTAAAACAGCAATTTCCGGAAAAATTAAACTACCTTGTTGTGATTCAACTCTTTTAAAGTTCAGAGTGAATATAATATTCATACTTAATGAAACGCACATTCAATGGCCCCTTTGCTAAATTCATAACTAGAGATAATCCAAAATCAAGAATTGCTCCATGAACTGCTGGGGTAATAGATACAAAAACATATGTATATATTTTCTGCACACCCAGTTGAAAGAAATACTTACTTCAACTGTAAACTTGGTTAATATGTTTTATATTTTGAAAATATAGACGAAACTGTGTTTCTGCTTCTGATCCTTTTTATGGCATGACTGCCTTAAAAATTTAGTTTTTCTATTAAATTTTGTTTGTTTGTGTGTGCGTTTTTTTTTAATTTCTAACGTATGTATGTTAGTAGGAGTTGTTAGAGCTTTAGTCACTGTGATTTTAACATTTATTATTTCAAAATAGAGACTCATACAGAAGGACATCACATACAATAAAGAATGTACATATGTATGCCATTAAACTAGTACTACAGACAGACAATCGTCTATAGTTAAACACCCGGACCATTGTTAGATTTTGTACTTTTTATTAAACTTGGTCACTAACACAATAGTAACAAGCAAGGATGAACCAAATTGTATGTAGTAATGAACATTTGGAACATTTAAAAGACATAGAAATTCTATTTTATTTTGAAATTCTAAAGTTTTGCCTTACATGATATTTTTTTTAAGTTGCTGTAGTTTTTAGTTTCATTAAAAAAACTCCAACCACAGTGGGCATTAAAGGGAAAAAATTTAAAAATTCCTTATTGCTAGACGCTATGTTAGATAACTTTAAGCATGAAATGAGGCCTTAGTCCTTCTATTTCTAATTCATAATAATCTGTTGAGCGTTTGTGGAGAAAGTGTTATATTAAATTACTACGGGACGGCCTTGAGCAGGGCTCAACCGAGAACCCTCAATGTTAACCCGGCGAAGACGGAAATCTGTCTTTTCACAAGAAAGACAAAAATTTCTACATATACTGAACCTTGCTTCCTGGGCAAGAAGATAACGGTGACAGAAGTTAAGTACTTAGGTGTAATACTTGACCGGAAATTAAAATGGAGACACCACATAGAGGATAGGACCAACAAGGCACATCGGTGCTAAGCGACATGTAGGAGAACCATAGGCATGAAATGGGGTCTCAGTCCTGCTATGACAAATTGGTTTTATAAAAGTGTCAATCTACTACAGGTAGTTCAGCGTACATGCTGCTTGGGTATAAGTGGTGCCATGGGTACTACTTCATTTAAGGCTCTGGATACATTGCTAGATATTCCACCCATTGAAACATATATACGATTTTAGGCGACTCTTACAGCCGAAAGGCTCTTTACTTTAGGCGAACTGGCTAAAAACGGTTAAAGGACACGTCATCAATGTATACTGGACACATTGGAAGGTTATACACATTCATCGGACGTGCCTGATCGCATACCAGCACAGAATATGTCGAAAACTTTGAAACGCTAATCACAGTTAGAATGTCTTGGTCAAGTGGAACATTGGAGCAAATACCAGTAGGAATCCGTTGCGGATGGCTCTAAATTAGGATGGCTCTAAAGTGGGCCTGGGGTTCTACATTGAAGACCCAGAAACAGAAATATACCCCCGTATAACTAATCATAACACAAGCTTCCAGGTAGATGTACGAGCAATAACGGAATGTGTAAATTGGGTTAGTATAAATATGGCGCCCACAGGGCTTAATATATTTACCGATAGCCAGAAGGTAATTAGTGCGATATCAGGTGATAGAATTAAATCTAAGACCGTATTGGATTGTAAGTAAGCTTTAAGTAAGGTTTACATCATATGGGTACCAGGCCACTCGGGAGTAGTCGGCAACGAAAGGGCGAATGGAATAGCTTTAAAGGGAAGGGAGCTCAATGTAGTTAACATTCGACGCAACAAAAGCTGAATTAAAAATATGGATGAGAGAAACCTCTTGGAATAATGAAACAATGGGTAGAACCACAAAGATTCTATGGGGTGACCCTGATGAGAGCAAGACGAGAAATCTCCTCAAAATGAGCAAGTCTAAGGTTAGTATAACGGTACGTATTATGAGTGGATTACGTGCACATTTATACAAAATTGGACGTGTGGATTCAGACGAATGTAGAACATGTGGAGAGGACAGTGAAACTCTGGAGCACTTTCTTTGCACTGTCAGGCATTCGTCGAAGTTAGATCCAAGTATCTTGGAAGTGATGTTATTCCGGAAATAACATTTTTACCAACACTGATTGAAAATTCTTAGGAATTACGTCCAGGAAACTGAGTTTCTAAACATGGAAAACTAATACATTCAGTGATCAATTTTTTTTTTCATGAATTGGAGCGCACAACAGGCTCGATAGTGGCCTAGGTGTATTTCTTCGGATTTGATGAAGTATACATCCTCCTATCAACCTAAGCTAATCTAACCTAACCTAAATTACTACGGGAAGTTAATTAACATGATGCTTGGTTATAGGTGGTGACCATGAGTACTACGTCCACCAAGGCTCTACGTCCACATGAATAAATGATATGACACGACATTTATAATCACACGGATCAAAACATTAGACGAACTATCCAAAAGTGGTTATAGGACACGTCATCAATGTATACTGACCATTGGAAGCTTATACACAATCATCGGACATGCTCTACCACAAACAGAATATGTCGGAAACTTGAAATTAAACGGAATTTAAAAGCAAATATCAGTATATTCCGCTGCTGCCTGAATGGCTCTAAATTGAAAAACAATAGGATAGGACACGTCATCAAAGTTTATTTTACATTCGAAGCTTATACGCAATCATCGGACCCCAAACAGAATATGTAGGAAATTTTAAAACAAGCCGAATTTAAAAGCAAATATCTGTACGAATCAGTTGCTACATAGATGGCTCTAAATTAGAAGACAAAGCGGGCCGTTGGTTCTTTATTGGATTGGAATAAATATGGCGCCAACAGGGCTTAAATCTAATACTGTATGAAATTGTAAGAAAGCTTCTCCCAGAGAATAATGAGACATTTGGAACTTTTAGAACGACATTAATTAAATATTACCATACCATGACCATAAAGAGAGCAGAACAGAAAGCGTAATTAAAATGATCTAATCTGAGGTTAGTCTGATGTTACATATTCTGAGTGAACACACGGGATTATAGGAACAGCTTTTCTAGAAATAACTTGTTAGTTCAGACGAATGTAGAGCATGTAAAGAGGACATGAAAACTATCAAGAACTGTCTTTGTCATTATCAGTCGGAATGATATTATTCCCGATATAATATTCCTCACGAACACTAGTTAAAAAATTCTTAATTAAAAAATCAAGCAATCACTTACAGGGCTTAGCACCAATAGAGAGCATGCGCAATGAGTTAAGCGGGGATGTGATGATAATATGAACCATATTGTAGCACCCTTTGGAACTAGGTAGAAAATATCCTTTCTCTTCTAGGACTCATAAAGAAGAAGTACCTTCCTGCGTTCTCATAGTTTAATATCTATAAGAATGATGCAGACAAGGACTTTTTACAGGAACTCTTTTCTAGTTGAGAGTATTTACCAAAACTCCGCACTTACATACATCCGCTTGGGTAAATGAAACGGTTTATCCAAATGTAGAGCATAATGACTGTCATTTCAGACCAGGTTTTAGAAGAAATTTAATATCTTTATCTCTCAGGAACATTGGTTGAAAATTCTACAGATTTACTTCCAGAAAGTGAGTTTCATAACAGTCGATGATAAATCCTTCTATAGATTGTGTAAGATTTTTCACCAATTTATTCCACGAAAGGGAAAGGTGTATTTTTTCGTAATCCCACTGTATGTTTTACTTTTGTTATTATTTTTTTATTATTCTTGTGGGTTGTTTGCTGTTACTGATACTTTTATATATATTTTTACAAGTCAGACGGCATAAACACAGTTTTTCCCCTCAATTTCATATGAGAGACAATGTTGTTGCCATTGTTAGCACATTCAAATAATAAACGGAAATTAAAATAGATGAAGTGGTGTCATGGTTCGTTGATTAGTTGGTCACCACTTTGTTGTATCATAATACTGATGTTGTTGTTGTTGCTGTTGGGTTTTTGCTATTGTTGCGTTTTTTTCCAACATCCACTAGATATATAAAAATATTTTTTATACATTTTTCTTTTTTTTTATTGTAAGGGCAGTTGGTCAGAATAACACCAACAATCACCCACAACAAGGTTGAAAGAAAAACTTTTTATTAATTGGCTGTTAAAGAAACAATAACATTTAGGTTTGAAATAAAAAATATTTCTTTAAAAAATAATATTTATGTCCTATTTTCATTTTCTTTATGAAAAAAAAAATTAAACATTAAAATTTATTTTTTTCTTGCTTAAACCATCTTTTAAAAACAACTTGTAAAATGGCATACAAAAATGAAAACATTGGAAAAAATACCATCACGTCTTTTAATTTATAACTTCAGCAAAAATACCCTTATAAGTTTATTTTTTCCATTTGGTTCCTTTGGCTAATTTATCTTTGCCACTTCGTTTGCTTCAATTTGTACATATTACAATTTTTGCTTGCTGTTGTTGTTTGCTGTAACAAAAACTATGGGTATAATAATGTTCTTTTAACAAGGTTGGGTCTGCGGGTCGTTGTATGTATTTTTATTCCTTTATTTCCATTTTATTCATTTAATTATTATGCCTAATAAATGTCTAATTAGTTCACATTTATTTTCGGTCAAAGAAAGGAGAAAAATTGTTTAGTATTATTCACATATACATACATACGTACATGGAGACATACATTTACATATTATCCTTATTTTATGGACTAGAGGTATTTAATTGGGTAATTTTATATGAAAGTTTAAAAAAAGACACAAAAATGGGCCAATTATTAGTGGGTGTGGCACCTCCCATATATTTACTTTATACACTGAAAAAAAATCCATGACTAATATATACGAATTGTACGAATCGTTCGTTGTTTCGCACCACGAAATTCTTTCGTAATATATACGAAATATTTTAGTATAAATCAAAATATTCTTGAAAAAATTAATTTACATAAATTGAAAAAAGGGAATTTTGAATAAATATAGTCAAATTTACGAAATATTAATTTATTCAAATAAGTTTTCTAATTTTAGTTCAAAATTATTCTCCACAAGAATTTAAAATTTTTTTTAATTAATTTTATCTTAAATTTTATAAAAATGTTGTAGTTTTATTTAATCATAATATAATTAATATCATTATGTTAAATTTCGCTAAAATTTAAGAAAAAATATTACGAAAGTTTTTCGTACTTTCGTAAAAATAGAAAAGAGTTTTATTAAATAATATTTCATATTATACACGAAATTTTTTTAAATATTACGAAAATAGAAGTTACGAAATTTTTTTTTTCGTAAAGTTGAGCATGGATTATTTTCAGTGTATGCATAATTGAAAAACTACATTAGCTAGAGTGCCCAATTTGTGTACAAGAAACTTAGGTTTAAATTCGCCAAATTATTAATAGAGGACAATGAATCACACATATGAATTACATACAAACTAGAAGAATCAAATTTTACATAAACAACATTAAAGTCCATGCAATAATTAACAAATTAAAGTGCTATTCCGAATCCTTAATACCCTCCACCAGCAAGCTACTTTCGGAAATGGTCCTTATATGGGAGTTGTTATCAATTATTGACCGATTAGGAAAACATTTCTTATAATGATTAATATGCAAAAAAAATTAAAGTCGAATTTTACTTTAGTGATTTTTGGAAGTTGAATTTGTATATGAGCTATAACCAATTACGATGCTTTTCGAAAAATCGTAGAGTGATTCATATGTATGTACAAGAAAACTTTATTCGATTATGAAATATTTGCGTTAAAGTTTAATTTTCGAAAGTGGACCTAATATGGCAGCTATGACCAATTAAGACCCTATCCGGAAAAGTTCGTAGAGTGATTCATATATAAAGAAAACATATTTTGTTACGAATGTTATCAAGATAGCTTTATTTGACAATGAAATATGTGAGTTAAATTGTTTTTTTTTTTTCAAAGTGGGCCTTATATGGGAGCAGTGTTGCCAATTTAGCACTTTTTTAACTCATTTAGCACCATTATAAGCACTATTTATAATATATTTTACAAATTTTGTTTTCGTCCATTTTAATAGTTTTTTCTGTAAAAATATGTTTAAAAAATATGTGTAATATAAAAATAAGTTTTAACCAATTATTTGTAGAATTATCGATTCGTATAATATTCAAAAGAAATAATTTGTATATGATTTTTATAGTAATTAAAAAATTCTAAACATTTTTTTAGAGCTATTAAATTATCCCAAAAAATCTACTACTAACAATAATTGTTTCAATATAGATCTATAAATAAATAAATAAATAAATATTTTTGTTAAAGTTAGTAAAAACTTTAAGTTACACATATTCTGTACAAAAAGTTGAATTTTGTGTCTTTTTGACTCGAAATATCATTATAATTTTAAACTCAATTTCAAAAATATTCACATCCAAAAATTTCAAATGATCACTTATGGAATTACTTCTTAAATGATTGAAATCAATTTTGGGAAACAGTCAATTTATATTTCAAAAATATTTTCAACAAATTTGATATATTTTTCACTGGTTTTTTTAATGCCGAATTTTAATCATCCCAAAATAAGTGGATTTGGTAGGTTCGCGTACTAAGCTAAAACCTATATTTATGCAGTTGAAAATAGTACAAAAAATAGAGAAAAATTCTAAAAGATCGATTTCAAAAATCCACTTTTTGCGATTGTTAAAGTAAATAAATTTGGGTGCATCGGTAGGCTATATACTATATGTTTGTTAGTGTGTTCAATTCCTACAAGATACTTTAATCTTAATTTACCCTGCTCGGTAAATTGGGTTGAGTATAATTTGTAATTGTATTGTAATGGATAAATAAATAAATCTGTATATAAAATTAAAATTAGTGTTAAACTCGTTCCATTAGAAATGAAAATATACAATATTTTCTTAGCACTTTTTTCTAGTAGTTTTTCTTTATTTTTAGCACTTTCTAGCATTTTTTTTTTTGAAAAAAATCTATCACTTTTTCCCAATTAGGTTTTGGCAACACTGTATGGGAGCTATAACCAATAATGGACCGATCCGGGGAAAAAATTTGTAGAATGATTTACATATATGTACAAAAAACATATTCAGCATTAATTTTATCTCACTAGCTTTATTTATGGATAAAGTATGTGCGTTTAGGTGATTTTCAGAAATGTACCTTATATAGGAACAATGGTGAATTGTGAACCGACTGAGATCAGCGTTAAGTTCTGTTATTATTTTATTTGCATGTGTTGATATAGAAATATTAGATCAATTGTCATAAGTTTGAACATACATAATCCCTGGCATAATGTGTTGCAAATTTTATCAAAATATTTTTAATAGTTTCTATGAAATCTACTTAAGAATTGGTAAAAAAAACTTTATTACCAAACTATATCGGATAGTAAAGAATGTTTTGGGTAAATTTTGAGAATTTCTTACGCAGTCAGACAGACAGATGTACCGACGGACGGACATATCTAAATCGACTCATAATTTAATAAGGATTAAGAATAGAATAATAATATAAAACAAGTATAAATGTTAAGTCGGAAACCAGTCACAATGCCAATCACTATAAAAATTAGTAGTGTCATTTATCGTTCTATAAAACTAAGTTTTGCAGATTTTTGTTGATATAATATGAGCTTAAATGAGCCTAATTATGTGCCTAAAGGCCCGAATAGCCATTTTAATAGCTTGAACCAAGAAAAATGTATGTGCCAAATTTCAACAAATTATCTTGAAAATTGCGACCTGTAGCGTGCGCACAATGTTTACATGGACACACAGACAGACGGACGGATGGACAGACGGTGTAGGGTATAAAAATTTAAATATGAAATTCCCCAGTAATCTCTTTTCTTATCTGTAAGTGCGTATGAGTGCGTGTCTAGTATAAGTTTTTTTTGTCGACTAAGTTCATATCATAAAAACCAAATCAACATCAACAAATAAAAGAAAAAAAAAAACATTAACATTCCATTAGATGAAATTAAACAAAAACCTAAAGCCATAAAAAAGTCTCAAATTAATTTAAGTTAAAAGTCTGAAGTAAAGAATTTTTATGTCAACATTTATTACAAAGTAACCGCCATAATCCTTAAATAAATATGTGTAATATGTTGTTGTTGTTCTTTTTGTGTTTAAAGGATTTAAAGTGATTTGTGGTTGAATTATAATATATATTTTTGTTGCTATAAACTTATGTAAAGATTAATATAAATTTCAGTTCAGTTTCAATTTAGGGACATATATCTGTTATAGTCCATATGATGTCAAAATTGAACATTATACTATCAGGTCTTTTTACATTATTTCACACATACAATTATACATGCAATTTTCTACAATTCTAAAAATGTTTTTAAATTAAGATTTTTTAAAATTATTTGAAATTCTCTTCCTAATTTTACTTCAAATTAAAATCATTATTTTTCAGTATAATGATTTACTAATATGCGTATATGTTTGTATGTATTTGTAAAAAATATTTGGTTTTCATTTTTCACTACTTAAATACATAAAAATCTTGTAAATATTCATAAAAAAACTATTTTTATTTCTTGTTTAAATATTTAAAATTTTCCTGGAAAATGTCCTCAACTGTCACAAAAGCTTTTTACAAACATACACACATACATACATATTTGTTTAAAATAATAAATAAAGTAAAAAGGAATATGTTAGTAGGTATGTGAAAAAAAATCGAAATATATTTTACTAGCTGAGAAAGAGTCATTACATCACTACCATCTGGAAAGTGTAGTTGTGCAGCCATCCAAGCAACCACCCATCCGTCCAACAACATGCAGTCTCAATTGTTGAGGTTATACTTACTAGTTGCAATATGTATATGAATAACTGAGTAAAATTTATAAAATTTCATGCTTTTTTGTTGTTGTATATAACACTTTGAATGGAAATACATATTATAGATAAATATTTTTTTGGGTAGTTCTTAGTCAAAACAAGTAAGATTGTTATATTCGTCTGTGCCGAATCTCATATACCCACCATCAAACCGTATGCCGTAAAATGAATGCTCCCCTATAAACATCAGGGTGATATTTGGAATATGGCTTAAGTCAATTATGAACCGAGCTCTTTTGAACTAACAAAATATTAATTTATTAAAATCAAATATTTTCAATTTTTAAACAGTGAGTGTATGAGTAATTTTTTGAAAAGGAAATTTATATGCGTCAATTATGAACCGATACTCATAAAATTTTGTACATAGATTTCGTTTGTATAGATGCAAAATTTGAGCGCAGTACTCATATTTTAAATAAGGAAAACTCGTATTTTTAAAACCAAAAATCGTTCCTGAAGGGGACCATTTATAGGGCCTTCGGAATGAAGAATTATGTTACTAAGTATAATTATACCCTACACCACTATAGTGGGGAGGGTATTATACGTTTGTGCTGATGTTTGTAACATACAAAAATATTAAAGTATACCGATCGATTCAGAATCATTTTTTGAGTCGATTAAGACATGTCCGTCCGTCCGTCTGTCCGGCTGGCTGGCTGTCCATGTAAACCTTGTGCGCAAGGTACAGGCCGCAATTTTCAAGATAATTTGATGAAATTTGGATCAAACATGTTTTTTGGCACAAGGACGAAGCCTATTGAAATTGGTTGAAATCGGTCCATTATTTCACCTAGCCCCCATACAACCGTACCTCCCGATTTGAACTTTTTATGCTATAATTACGTCAAATATTCTGCTATCTCTCTAAAAATTGGCACAAATAAGTTTTATATAAGTATAAATGATACTGCAGATTTTCGTAAGGATCGGCCTATATTTGACCCTAGCCCCCATACAAACCCCCCTTCAAAAAATGACTTAAACGTCTAAAATTTACTTGTAACCATTTGTATCGCAATAAAACTCAACAAAACTAACTGTTATTTAGAAATATATCCTTTTCCCAAATTTACCGAGGATCGGCCCATATTTGACCTATATAAAGCCTCATTTAGAAATTTTAGTTTTTTATCAATAAATGGCTTAAATATTTTGGAATTATGGTAATATTCAACAGTTTCTTTACAAAAAATAAAAATTGTATAAAAGTAAAAATTGTAAAAATATACTCATGGTGTAGGGTATCATATGGTCGGCCATGCCCGACTATACTTTCCTACTTGTTTTTTATGTCGATTTTCAGCGCTGTACTAGTAATTTTCTGAAATTTCTTTAGCAAATTTTCTAAAGTTGATCTTATATCCTCATAACTTTTTGTTGACCGATTTTGGTTTATATAAAAGGTTTTTGAATTTTGTGGACATTTTTTGGCTCATATGAAACTTATTTATGTCGATTTTCTTCGCTATATTCGTACTTCTAAAGCAGTTATTACCGTTAAAAGTGTTGTATGGGGGCTACCCAAAAAAGTGGACCCACATGACCCATTTTCAGTACCAAACAAACCGTAGCGAATATTTATGCAAAATTTCCTAGTTCGTGTGGTCCCCTTCGTGATTTCAACAGACAGACGGACGGACATGGCTACATCGTCTTAGAATGTAATAAGAACCCGAAATATATATACTTTTATGGGTCTATGACCAATATTTCGATGTGTTACAAACGGAATGACAAAATCAATTTTTTTTTGATGGTGGGTATAAAAAAAACAAAAGCTAAATAGTCCTTAAAATTAATTAAAAAATCAAAAACTTAAGAAACATCATGAAAAAACTATAGATGATTTATAAAACGGATGTTTTGTAAATCAGAGTTTCAATATTAAATTCTAATCGTACTGCTAGTTATAAAAGTGAAACAAGTTAATATAACTTAATTACTTGTGTAGACGAGCTGAGGAGGCTTTAATTACGGCTTTGAGCGGCATCTATGTTATCCCGGCGAAGACGGAAATATGTCTTTTTACAAGAAGTTTATATTGAACCCAGCTTACTGGGTAAGAAGATACCGGCCAGACAAAGTAAAGTACTAAAGTGTAATCCGTGACCGGAAATTAAAATTGAAACACCACATAGAGGATAGCATCAACAAGGCACATCCGTGCTGGAAAATATATAGGAAGACTATAGCCATGAAATGGCACCTTAGTCCAACTATGACAAATTGGCTTAATTTGAACAATTTTTTAGCTCATGCCTCAATAATCTGGTGGACTTCTTTGAAAACATATTTAAGATATGGGGTGGCGCTTGCAGCCGAACGGCTCTTTACTTTAGGTAAATTGGCTAGAAGCTTTAGGAAACGTCATCAATGTATACTGAATACATTGGAAGGTTATACACAACCATCGGGTGTGCCTGATCGCATGCCTGTCACAGAATATGCGAGAAACTTTGTAATGCTGATCCCAGATAGAATGTTTTGGTCAAGCGGAACATTAGAGCTGTTGCTACACGGATGGCTCTAAATTGAAGGGAACAGTAAGCCTGGGTTCTATATTGAAGACCCAGAAATAAAAATATAACACCATTTACCTAATCATAATGAAAGCTTTCAGGCAGAAGTCCGAGCAATAATGGAATGTGTAAATTGGATTGGAAAAATATGGCGCTTACAGGGTTTATTATAAATACCGATAGCCAGAAGGCAATTAGGGCGATATCAGGTGATACAATCCGTATTGGATTGAAAATCTGAATCGGATGGTAAAAAAGCATTTATTCAACATTCCCCTGAGGTAAGGCACTTGGGAGTAGTCGGCAACGAAATGGTGAATGTAATAGCTTTAAAGGGAAGGAAGCTTGAGGTAGATAACCTGATGAACGCAAAACGATTTGACACAACTAAAGCTGAATTATAATTACAGGTGAGAGGAACAATAAGGCCTCTTGGAATAATGAAATAGTGGGCAGAACTATAAAGACCCTATGGTTGATACGTGTTGATATATGCTGATACAGTTATATTTCTGGGAGTTATCAGCTATAAATTCATTTCGAGAATATGTATTTTTGAATGGTTACTATAGGAAATTTTTGGATAGATTTTATGAACTTAATCGATTTATGACAAAAAAAAAAAACAACATGTGATAAAATTCTTCGAAAATTTGATAGTTTCTAATAAAACTACTTAATATTTCTTAATATTACTTATTTTGTTAAAGGGGTTAAAAAGGGGAAAAAACCTCCCTAATATACTGTATATACTACTTCAAATACAATTTCAAACGATGAAGTAGGTATGGTTGTTAAACTTAAAGGAAAAGGAACTTAAATTGTGTTGCCATAAAGAAGAGTGAAATGAGATTTTGATGTATAATAATAATACAAATGATGCAAAAGATAACCATGAATTTAAAGAGTATGAATAACTATATACATAAATCTATTGCATATATTTTGCCATATGAAAGTAATATTTTAAATTGCATACTTTAGGGATGCAATAGATCTAAACGAAATATTATGAGAAAATATTTATGGGAAACCAAAGGAAATATTTATTTAAATTTAAATAAATTCATATATATTTGGTCGATAATATAAACATAATATAAACATAACAGAAACATATAAGAATATTGTATTTAAGTGAAGTAAATTTAAGATGGTGAATTATTTCACTTAACTGCTAATTTAAAACAGTTATACAAATGCCATAAAATGGGTTTATATTGGAACTAGGAACGAGATGATTGACATTTTCTTAGATTTTCATATTTATAGCAGTTATAAAAGAATTCCGGGCTAGATGAAATCTTGAACCGATGTCTACCATTTTCCATGACATATTAATTTTTTTAATTATTTTGAAAACAAGTTTTTTTCCCAGAACTTTTCTCTCCCATTTAATACTTTTACAAGGACCCAGTGGGTATAATGAGAACATATTATGAAGATCCTTTCCTAAAATTTATATCTAAGTATGACCTAACATAATGCTGCTCTATATAAAATATACATTTTCTGTTCCAATATCACAATTTGAACCTATTATAACATCTTTGAGTGTATAAGGTAAAAAAATAAAAAAAAATAAAAAAGTAAACAATAAATTACTTAATTTTAAAACAATCGAAAACAATAAATAAAAACCTAAAAGAAAAATCAACAAAATAAACCACCTTAAAAAGTAGACAAGCCTCAAAGTAGGCAATTATTTGTAAATATCTAATAAATTGACAATAAATCGTATAGTGAAGACAAAGTAGCGAGAAAAGCAATAAATAAAAATAAAAAATTTTCCATGAAAAGTACTAATATAAAAAAAGTTTAATAAAAACAAAAGAAATGTATGCTAAATAAAACTTTCTTAGTAACGCCATTTGTTTTCGAAGTGTTTAGTTTTTATTGTTTTATTACATTTTATTTTTTTTTTATTTTTGGTGTTTATTGTCGTTAGTCTTCTTAGTATTAAAGTCCTTCAAGTGTAACAAACTGTGGTAAAACGAATTCACATAAAGTAGAGTTTTCTTCTTTTGTCACTTCCTTGGAATTGCTTCTTCTGCATTTTTTTTTTTTTGGTTTTGTAAGGAAATGTGGTGAGAAAGGAAGTTAAAAGTATTAGTCACAAGTATTTGGCCTAAATCAACATACAATTTGATATACATTTGCGTGTGATGGTTGTCAAAAGTACAAAAATATTTACCAACACAAAATATATATATTTATGTATATAAAAACACATTTACACTCGTGTATACATCCAGGCAAACATTTGCTAGTGTAAAGTTTTTTCTCATACATACCTATACATATATACATATACCATCATTGTCTGTATTAAATCAAACAAATGTAAACTGCACAATGGGGTTGAGCTATATAAATAGCTATATAAATATTTATAAAATATATAAATATAAATAATTTGTGCCAATCAATGTGGATTCATGGATAATAATATGGATCAACAAGTTTATGATGAAATCCTAAATTTATTGATCTTTCAACCATTTTAGGTTTTCGTAAGTCTCGAATTTCTACAGATTTTGGCTTTTAGACTAGTACTAGCTATACCCAGTGGGCTTCGCTACCCTAAAAGCGAAATAAATAAAAAAGTCCACTTTATAACTTTAAAGATTCTAACTGTAATAGGCTTCCAGATACATAATTTGTCACAATTGGCAAATTTTCCCTTATTCTCTAAATGTTCATATGAATGTCAAAGTTCTTTAGGTAGAATTTAAAGATTCTACCTCTAATAGATTCTCAGTTGTACGAGTTTTTCTGTTTCATTCATATGGGGACACATAAATTGCCCTTTTTTCTCTAAAATGTTCAGATATATAACAAAGTTCTTCTTGCAAAATTTTGAAGAATCTTTTACTATTTGTTTTCCAAATAAACGAAATTTTGTATTTAATTCACTCCTTTATAGTAATTTTTCCAATGTCAGTACATCCCACATTGGAGAAATTTCTTTCCATTATTCTCCCTGTGGAGCAGGAACAAGGCGAAAAATATAATAGAACGTGAAGGATTTAGAATAGGATTTGGAGTCTACTGGCAACAGTTCGGTCTGTTGTTTATGAATGAAAAATTTTAACATTTTGGTCGAAGTATTTCTACCACTTTTATTTTCGACAAAGCGGAATATGTTAATCCTTAGACCCACTGATTCACTCACTGTGAGTGTATCACACCAAAAGAATCATAATAAAATTCATCCAAATCCCTTTTTCAATGTTAACTATTGTGTTATATCTAAACCTAGTTAGTTAGTTGGTTAGTTAGTTAGTTACTTGGTTAGTTAAGTAGTTAGTTAGTTAGTTAGTTAGTTAGCTAGTTAGTTAGTTAGTTAGTTAGTTAGTTAGGTAGTTAGGTAGTTAGGTAGTTAGGTAGTTAGTTAGTTTGTTTGTTGACTATTTATTTGTGATTGATGTATTACCAATTGTAATTTCTTCGTAGTTACAATTACAAGTAAATGTTATTTTCTACTGCAATTACAATTAAAAGTTAAGGTAATTAGAAACTTCAAATTATAGGTAATTGCCTTTGGTTTTTGGTCAATTAAACAATACCAATTAAAAACTCTAATACAATTACTAGTTATTCTTTAGTTACACATTACAAGTAATTGTTATTTTAATTAAAATTGATCATGTATTGAATTACTCTGTGTAATCGTTACCCTGGAGACTTGGATAAGTAATTGTAATTGATTTTTTGGTCACACGTTACAAATAATTGTAATTGGAAAAACTTAAATACAATTACAATAATTGTTATTGTTTATTCCTCAATTACACATTACAAGTAATTGTAATATTAATCAAAATTGATCAAACCTATGACCTTCGACCCACCAGGCTAAAACAGAAAAATACACACAAGTTTTTACGCAAGTGTTATTTATCTCAATCTTATGACCCACAGTGCTCTATGAAAAACATTTTAACCAAAATATGGGTAAGAAAGTCAAGAGCCTTTAACACTTGAATTGTTTGTTGTTCTTCTGTAAGTGAGTTTGTGTGTTTGTTTATTGTTTCTCTTTTTTCTTTTCTTCAGCAATTTGTTTGTATTTGTGAGGGTTTGTGTGTATGTGTGTGTATGTTATTCTTCCTCCAACTCCTTCCTGTTCCTGCTGTTGTTGATTTTGTTATTGCTGTTATTTTGGTTGTATAGTGTTAGCTTCAGTGATTTATTTGTTTTGTTGCCAACAACTTTTGCTATTTGGCTGTATTTTATTTCAAAAAGTGAACAACATACAGCAAAATCTGTTGGAAAATAACAAAAAGCACAATTATTAACTTTGTTTCAAAATTGTTTGCACTTACCAAGTGTCGCAAAAAATAAAAATAAAATAACAAACAGCACATGAAGTAAAATATAGAGTAACAAATTTTTTAACGAGGGTCATTTATCTTTTGTTATTTTTCGTTTATTTCATTTATGTATGTTTTTTTTTTCTTCAATGTGGGAAATTTTTTAACATAAAATAGTCCATATAAAAGCACTTTAATATTTATATGAGACATATAAAAAAACACAACGATTTGTTTGTGAATGTTTAACAATAAGTGGACAAATTGAAACATTATGCAGTAGGATCAACGAAGTAACAAATTTATTTGTAAAATTATACAATATAACTGTTAAACATTGTAATTTCGCATAATTTCGGTTTTTCTATGTTTAAAATGATTAAGTACCAAACTCTTTTTAAATTTTCAATATAAATCATTTGCAAATATTATTCTGTAATTTTTAAAAATTTCCACAATATTGGTAATACTATCCTAAACATATATGTTAACTTTGTTTATTAAGGAAATTGAAAAAATACTATTAGAAGAATCGAAATGAAGAAAAGTGTACAAACTTTTTTTTACCTTATTATGAATAATTTATGCTTTCTGCCTTACAATCCTCGAATAAAGTTCAGCGTAATTTTAATTATTTGCATGTTTGATATATTAAATACTAAAAGCAATATTTAGATAATGTATTATTACAATTAATATGTATATAAGTAAATATGTATGTAGTTGTTAATACATAAGTGTATATTATTATACGTATACTCGTAAACACACTGTTACACATGATTGTTCATGTGTTAAGGAAAGTTCTTTAAGGATAAAGTTTTCCATTTTATAGCGTGTTTGATGCCAAACATGCAAAAAACAACAATAACAATTACATTAACAACAACGACAATAACACTTACATTGGCAATAACAAATACAAATACAAACACTGATACAAATATACATTTTTGTATGTATATCTTTAGAAATTTATAACCAACAGTTCTATTAGGACTCAATTTATCCTTTCTGAGTATTCCATATCTAATACTATAATAGAATAATAAAACATTCATTACTTTAAGACATTCACCCGAACTGTTGGGTATATGTATAGGAGAAAAAATTACAATAGCAAAAAAATACAACAAAAACAATGACAAATTGCGTTTTTTAAGGAACTAATTATGAAATTAAAACGTTAATCAAATTAGAGAAATAAATGAGTGAAAAACAAAATTAAACTTTGCCATTGTTGTTGATTCTTTAACTCGAGCAACTTTATATACAAATGAACAAAAAATAACTGAGTCACAGATTGTAAATAGGTCACATGAAATCTTATAAAATTAACTTGGATTCATCATCTGTTCTAATTTTTCTAAAAAAGATCTTCGGCAGTTCCAGACAAGTATATATTCTAGGTCTTTGTTGGATTCCGTGTCCGTCTGTATGTTAAAGACAATTTATGGTATAAACAAGTATTTATCATTGATAGGATAGTTTAGTATAAAAAATGCCGATCTATATTTTCACATAGATCCCATATAAGTGCACCAACAAAATAACGTTTTGATATCATTAACATTGGATTTGCAAAAGATAGATTGTTGTACTCGAAATTTTTATTGTAAATTACGACAAGCACTGGGCATCATTTGATGTGATCGTGAATATATGTTTATGGGTCATTACTTATATGTTGGACATGTTCTTATGGTCTACGTTCTATATACACATATGAGACAATTAAGTATGTCGAATTAAGCTCGAGTAGTAAGCTTTATTATTAGTTATAGACCAAGTCCTGCAAGTTAACCTTTGACATGGCATTGTTGGTCACACTGGGTACATGTGAATTCCAATTTAAGGCTTTGGCAAGATCGATCTCTTAGTATCCGACGTTTACTAGAATCTATCTATCTATCTATCTATCTATCTATCTATCTATCTATCTATCTATCTATCTATCTATCTATCTATCTATCTATCTATCTATCTATCTATCTATCTATCTATCTATCTATCTATCTATCTATCTATCTATCTATCTTTCTATCTTTCTATCTATCTATCTATCTATCTATCTATCTATTTGTGTGTGTATATATTTTAGAGTCTAGAAAATCATATTAAACCTATTTTTTTATAAATTCTCGTTAAACAAAAAAATTAACGTTAAACGACATATTCTTTAACGCACAATTCATTCATTTAAAATAAATAATACTGTTAAAATGTAAAAATTATACTGTATAAATATTAATTAATTTCATTTCGTATTATTCCCAAAAATTTCTTTACGATTTTTTCATTCTGCTTCTGTTGAAGAATATTACAGCTGCTGTATAGCGAGTGAGTATATCCCATCACCAAAAGATAAATTAAAACGGAAGTAAATGCATAAACAGGACAAGGCAACAATTTTGCATTTACATACATACTAAATTGCTGCTGTCTGGTGCATCTATATGCAACTTTAAAGAAGAATATAAATGTTGTATATGTCTAAGTGATTTTTACGTTTTATATGTATGTTTGTGTTTACCTGGTTTGTTAAAACCACATGGCAAAAATATTGTAAAATCAACCAGAGATACAAAAACACGATAAAATATACTCTTAACCAGAAGATGAGGTATTAAAACGGAAATATATTCATGAACTAGCATCAACACATGTACACATACAGATTGCATATGCAATCTGCAGATTGTATGAAGAAAACAAGCCGTATATTTTAACTATCTTGACAGCATGTGTGTTTATTTTACCAATTGCAGTTGTTTGTTTATTTGTTCGAGTGACTGTTTCAATGTCTGTGGTCTTTCCAATCTGCCAGGTTGGTTAATATTTCACACAACGAGAACAAAAAAGAATTAAAAGAAAATAAACAACGATTTCCCCTTATTTTGTGCAAACTATAGACTATGTTTTCAGCAACAGGACATTTATATCCTTGTTCTACTTCCATCTTTCTTTTCATCTATTTGATTAACTGAAAATAACTAAAATGACCAATTGTAGGGAAAAGTCTATGTTATTAGGGAGGTTCGGAAAGAAGCCTTTATCTCACTATCACTAAAGCATTAAAAATGATGGCTGTATATTGATTTAGTCATATCTTTTGTAACAAATCGATATATTATTTCATTATTGGACTTGCTTTGTCCGATTGTATGTCTGTCACAGCTAGGTGGAGCTATATCGTCATTGGTATGGTTTGGAAAATAGGGGAATATCACAAATGTTAGAAAGTCCACTTCAAAAACCATGTTGATGGCTTAAACAACTGAGCTGACTTTAATTTTATCTATCTAACAGAGATCAAGATGGATATCAGGGTATCTCACATGGTTTTGTGCTGGAATTTGACGTTTTTTTATCTGTATTGGGGGACAGTTTTCTCGTTTTGGAGTAAATGTAAAATTAGTACATTTTGTGAGTACATTTCTCCAGTTCGCCAATGTGAGACTGAAGTTGTGCAGAAGCTATTGAAGTGTTTTCATGTATACTTACAAATGCGGTATCATCTGCGAATGTAGATGTATGAGTCAGTGCGCTCGTTGGGTTATCTGCAGTATATAAAATATATAGGAAACGGACCTAGAATACTCCCCTGGGGTACTCCAGTAGTTTTTATTCGACGTGAAGAGATCACATCTTTAGATCTGATTTGAAAAGATCTTTCAAATATGTTAACAGGTAGTAATATGATAATTTTGTGTATTAATCTATCGTGCCAGACTTTATCGAAATCTTGAGAAATATCTATGAATAATGCTGAGCAATATTGCTTGTAAAATGGATATTTGAAGTTTTTATCAAAATTATTCTATTTTATTGCGTTTTCTCTTGATATAATCTCAAATTGCAAATTTCTTGCCAAAGTTCTGAAGAAACGTTTTGATTTAATATCAGCATATCTGTGGAAAACTTCAACGAAATAACCATTTTTGGTGGCCAAAATAGTGGCAGTGACAACGGCATTCTGATTGAATGCAATAAACGCATGATCGTACAAATCATATCCAATCCATTCCTCCAGAAAAACTTTGGTTTATTCATCTCGAAAAACGCGAGACTGGTAGAATGTCAATCTCCGCGAAGCATATCCGTATACACAGGTATTTTCATTCCAAATTTAGAAGTCAGCATTAGCAAGAAGTCGGGAATTTGCAATGTCCAATTCAGACTGAGATATCAGTCACATATACTCTACATCACGACTATTCTAAGATTATCAGACATGCTTCAATAGGTTGGTCAGATTCTGACATTGACCATGAGCCAGCTTGAGTTTATCGAGAACGAAAGTTCCATAAAGAGAGCACGGACTATTTTCGGGAACAAAATTTCAACCTAACTCATAAAAATTAGAGCTGTCATCACGGGGCACTGTAGATTTGGTAGCCATGCAAAGAGAATTGAAATTCCTAATAATGACTGCCACAGAAGCTGTAAAGATGAGAAAAGATGAATCTTTTAACCATCTTTAATGTCTAGCATTAGGGAGATTCAAAAAATGCCTTAAACGCTAATTGTTAAAATAAAATTAGTTTAATATCAAAGTTAGTTGGTCGTTATGTGAAGAGGACCATCAGTAGTGATGACACAAACTCGTATTTAGTAAGTTAGTTGGAAATGAGGGCATGTTGTGCGTTCTTTAACCAGTATCTCAAGTGGGAATCGAACCCACCACCTCCGGTCTACTGGTCTAAAACACTAACCTACCGGAGACCACACAAACTCGTTAGCCCTAACTAATTAAAAAGCCAAATTCGATTTGTTGTTGATTATTAATGTCTACACAAAAGATTGGACTCATCCGCCAAAAATTATTGACAAAAAAAAACAAAAGGCCATATCTACATTTAAATATTAAAGGCAAAAAGTCCAATTTATCAATTTGTATATACGCCATTGTCAACTATCACAACAACTGATAGGTTTTACTATTAAACAATATGTTTATTTACTACAAATAAATTGCGTTGATAGAAACAAAATTTTCAATTTAAATAGTTTGTTGCTTCTCTTGTAAAATTATACAAATTTTTATAGGCCACTTGTGTTTTAGGTGACGATATACACCTAAAACCATCGCAGACTATGTCCATCTGCTGAACAAAAAGAAGGTGTTCATTTATCTGTTACCTTTTATATTTGCACACTTTCATTCAATACAATAGTAGATATTTTTGATGCACATATGTAATAAAAACATACAACAACAACTAAGGAATAGTTTTTGATTTTTTCGGTCTGTGATTAAAATTTTTTTGCTGGAAATAAACAAAAGAAACAAATTCAAGAGAAATCAATAAATCTGCAATAAAGGAAGTTCATCAAAGTCTGTTTGTTCGGTTGCATCTGTCAAACGGCAAAACTATTAAACCTGTAGATGTGTACTTTAATGAAACTGTATGTAGTATGTATACAAAACGCATATAAAATCGAGAAACAGGAAATAATAAACAAATGTTTACGAGAAATACGGATATTGGCAAACGAAAAATTTGTAAACATTTTTCTTAGAAAATGTGTTAATAAATGAACAGCATAAAAACGGAAATTTGAAAAATATCTTCAGGAAAGAAAATTAATTTTTAGGTATAATTTTCAGAAGAATTGAGGCATTAGCAAACGAGAGTTTTTTTCGAATTTGTTGAATTTAAAACTCTTAGCTTCAAATTTATGATACATTACGGGAACAGCATTTTTGGTTGAACTAAGCCCTTTATAAATCAATCCTTATGACATTATTACCACAATCTGGTTATTTATTATATCAATTTTGACCAAGAAATATCTGTGAATATTATTCTAGTATAGGAAATGAACCAAATTATTTATTGTCTTAAGAAGTTTGATTTTGAAAATCAACAAAATTGGTTTATAACGATAACTATAATTTGCTTAAATTCTATTGCTCCTTTTTATCGTGAGCGTGTTTTACACAGACAGACGGACATAGCTAAATCGACTCAGAATTTGATAGGGACATATTCTGGGTCCTTATCAAATTCTGAGTCGATTTAGCTATGTCCGTCTGTCTGTCTGTGTAAAAATTTCGGACTACCTCGAAAAACTAACGTTTTTTTCGTAATTCTTAAGCTCTTTTCTCAGAAACTACAAAAGATAATTCGATGAATTTTGTCACACATTATTTTTTTCTACCATGGATCAAGTATGTTGAAAATCACGATAATTAATTCTAAATTTCTCATAGCTCCCATACAAAGGTACATATTCCCGGATATTAGTTTATCGTTAATAACTCTCTCAAATATTTCAATATAAATTCAAAATTTTGTATATGTGAATACAATACGTAAATAAATCATACTACCAGAGAAGATTTGTATCGGTCCACAGTTGGTCATACCTTCCATATAAGGTCCACTTCCGAAATATGACTCAAACGCATATATTTCATTGAATTAATAATTTATCGGTATAAAATTCGACATGAAATGTTTTATGTGCACATCTATTATTCTAGCAAATTTTTTCTGGATCGGTCCATTATTAGTCATAACTCCCATATAAGGTCCACTGCCGAAAATCACCTAAACGCACATTGAGTTGATCGCATCAAAATTCGAATTAAATTTAATCATTCTATTAATTTTTTTCGGATCGGTTCATTATTAGTCATAGCTTCCATATTTCAGCGTATTAAAAATTTATCAAGAAAAATTCGACTCGAATATGTTTTATGTGCACATCTTCCATTCTACCATATTTTTTTCGGGTGGGCCTATTAATACTCATAGCTCCCATATAAGGTCCACTTCCGAAAATCACTTAAACGCACATTTTTCAGTCAATTATATATTTATGAGGATAAAATACGACTTGAATATGTTTTAAGTTCACATTATTCATTCAAACAAAATTTATTTCAGATCGGTCCATTATTGGCCATAGCTCCCATAAAATTTGACTTGCATACGTTTTGTGTACAATAGAATTATTCTACTAAAATTTTTTTTGGATCCGTGCATTATTGGTCATAGCTGTCATATAAGGTCCACTTCCGAAAATCACTTAAACACACATATTTCATTATTTCAATTGCTGTAAAATTTAATTTAAATTGATTATGTATGCTTATAAATCATTATACGAAATTTTTTTCCATTTGGTCCATAATTGGTGACAATTCCTAAATTAGGTCCATTTCCGAAAAATACTTAGTAAATACCAAATAATTTACTATTAAATGTTAATATTTCGATAAAATTCGACATGAGTATGTTTTATGTACTTTGGAACTGACGAATGAATATTAGCATGGCATCCGTACGAGGTGCTCAACCAAAACTCAATATCACTTTTTCTGGATCTAAACAAAATTAGTTCCAAACATGAATAAATATTAGTACCCACAGAAAAAACTGAAATTCAGTTTTAATTATCATTATAATTGTATCAAGCAAGTTTTGCACCTATAACCAAAATGATGATATCAATTACCAAATTTGTAAAAAAATAAAAATATATTTTTTTTTCAAATAACGAATTAATCAGAACAATTAATATCAATAATTGAAACAAGATTTAACATAGATTAATTCATTAATTGTATAAGTTAAATATTTAATAAATATAAAATTGATATTTTATTAATTTATTAATCAAATAAATTAAACTGTTTGATAGAGAATTTTTTACAAATCAATTAAGAAGGTGATTATAACAATCAAATTATTAATCGATTACACACAACGTTAAAGGAATACTAGACCTTTAACAATACGTTCAGCATTTGCAAAAATTATCACTTTATTGTCACAATTTTACATATAAAGCTTTTCATAAATTGTCAAGAAACTTGAATATTATATGCCTACAATTTTATTGACTATTTAAGAATAATAAATATTGCTAGCACAAAAATTCAAAATAAAATATTAAAAATAAATCTAAAATAAAAAAGAATGCCAGAACATTTTTTCAATTAATTAAAAAATTAATTGAATTAATTAAAAATTTAATCAAAATTTTACACTTAAGTTTCAAACAGTTTCAAATAAACGATATAATTAAGACAAATAAAAATTTGTTTAAATAAAACATAAGGAAAATTAAAACATGTTAATTGAAAATAAACTACCGATAATTTTTCTGTGCCCTCATTACGGAAACAAAACTTTTATCGGCATTTAAAAAAATAAGCTTGTTGGTGGAGGGTATTTTGAGATTCGCACAGCCGAATATAGCACTCTAACTTGTTTTTAACTGATTTTTTCTAGTTGCAAAAAAATCCTTTTTAAACAAATAATTAACATTTAAATCAGCTTTTCTGCATAAATTTGTTAATTTATCTAGTTGTTGTAAAATGAAACTCTTTCGACTTTTTAAATCCCTTCAATGTTCACATTATCCGTTTTGCAAAGGCAATCTGTTGGTGGTCAAGTTGAAACAACGTATAAGCTGAGAAGTTATTTCAAACTAGTGTTTTTGTTTGCTAGAAGTTTTTAGCGGTTTATTTTACTGGTGAGTTTTTGGTCTTTAGAAAAAAATGTCAGTCTACTTTTTTGGCTGTGTGGTATTTTAACGTTTTAGTTTTATATATTAGTATTTTATAAACATGTAATGCAAATTTTCGCTTTTTAAACATTTACCAGAAAAGTGAGAATATTTTTTTAGATTTCACAAAATCACTCATTACAAATTTAATTAATTTTAGTTAAAATTAAAATAATTGGCTTAACATTTTTTTTAATTTTCCTAAATTCCATAAATCTTTTACAAAACTAATGCTGTGTTATATAAACATGGTGTTACATACATACATTCATATGTATTTGTAAGTATGTAGCATATTGTTTGAAAATTACTGTACATATTTGGTTCTAGTACTTTGTATGTGATTTGGTTTTGTTTTAAGGATTAAAATGGCTTTAACGTTGCATAGACCCCGATGTACAATAGCTGTGGCAATTATATTTAAACAAAGAAAAACATTTACAAATTTAAGAATTAATATAATGATCAATATTTAAATTAATTACAAAGGCTAACAATTTTTTAACCCTGAGACCAAAGTATACTTTTCTAAAGGACTGAGTCCCGCTGAATCCTAGTCTATAGAATTTCTCCATCATATCTAGGATTTGAGAAATCGTGGCATGAGATTTTAAAAAACGCAATTTTTTGTCTTTTCTAAGACTTTATAACTAATGAACTTTCAAATGATATGAAAGTTTATTCTGTCAGCTTCAAAGTTTTAACAAACTTAATACCCTTAACGCTTTAGTAGTTGAGGTTGTTAAAACCATGAATATACCAAAAACCCAGATTTTTTAATGCTTTAGGAGAAGAAGAAGACATGTTAGATGTTAAACCTTATTTTCAGATGTCAAACCTTATTTAAAAGACTTTGAGATCGCTTAAATCATTATACCATACACCAATTTAGTGGGGAGGGTATATTGGGTTTGTGCTGATGTTTGTAACATACAAAAATATTTGTCCTATACCCACCTTATACCAATCGGCTTAGAATTATTTTCTGATTCGATTAAGCTATGTCCGTCCGTCCGTCTGGCTGGCTGTCCAAGTAAACCTTGTGCGCAAGGTACAGGACGCAATTTTCAAGATAATTGAATGAAATTTGGCACACACGCCTTTTTTGACGAAGCGTATTGAAAATGGTTAATATCGGTCCATTATTTCGACAAGCCCCCATACAACCGTACCCCCATATTGGGCCTTTGGGCTTATAATTAATTTAAATGATCTATTATGTCAACAAAAGTCGAGAAAACTTAGTTTTATAAAACTTTCAATGACACTACCGATTTTTGTAATGATTGGGCTTCATTTGACCCTAGCCCCCATACAAACTCCCCTTCAGAAAATGACTTAAAGGTCAAATTTCACTTATAAACACTAATGACACTTTTCTACATAAATAATATTGAAGTAGACTTAATTCCCCCTACCAACATTTATGAGAGTAGGGCCATATTTTGCCCTACTCCCCTTTGAGCCCTTTTGTAAAAAAAATTCTTTTTAAAAAAAAAAATAAAAATATTCCGAAATAAAGTTAAAAAACAAATCAATTTTTTTTAATAATCCCCATTTTTAACATACATACTGACTGCTGTAGGGTATCATATGGTCGGCTACGTCCGACTATACATTCAACTTGTTTTACAGATAAAGTTGTGTTCTTTTAACATCTAAATAAATGCAAAAAATGGTGTTTTATTTAGTCTCAGGACATGATATCTCAAATCCAAGGAAAATCTGATTCGGTTTTACCGCTGCTCAAATATCTAACTTGATCTCAGGGTTTCGAGTTTTTAAAATGTGGATCCTAGAATATGTTTTTGAAATTTCTGACCTCGAAAATATTCAGATACGGATAAAAAATGGTTTTTCGTACCTCTAAGCACTTATAAGTCAGTAACTTAGTTGAATCTTAACCGATATTAAGTTTCTGAACGGATTTAGAAAGGAGAAGGTGAGATCTTTAAAATTTTAAAGTAACATAGAGAAATATGTGTGCATTTCATCGGAAACATATTTTCATACTCACCATCAAAAAAGAAGGCGGGTATATTGTTTTTGTCATCCCGTTTGTAACACATAGAAATATCCATTTAAGGCCCATAAAAGTATATGTATATATTGTGGGTCCTTATTAGATTCTTAGAAGATCTAATCATGTCCGTCCGTCCGTCTGTCTTTTGAAAGAACGATAGATACGGTTTATAATTGACCTTCTCTCTATATAAGGTCCACTTCAGAAAAATACTTTAATGTTCATAACTGTCTAAAAGAAGCATATATAGCAATAAAATTTGACTTATAAATGTTTATAGCAGCTGAAATTACTTTCTTAAATTTAATGAGGATGGGTCCATAATTGGCCCTCCCTCCATTTAAGGTCCCCTTCAGAAAATTACTTTAGATCATTACTTAAACAAAAAAGAGAGTACTTCTGTAAAATTCCTAATTAACAAGTTTTGTGCCTGCCAAAAGGTCTCCTTTATATTTTATAAGAATCGGTCCTTAATTGACCCTACCCCCCATATAAGATTTATTTCTGAAAATTACTTTACCGCTCATTACTAGCTTAAAACTTCGAGTACAGCGATGAAATTCGACATAAACAAGTTTCGTACGAGCAAAAACCTGTCTACTAAATTTTATAAGGATAAGTCTAAAATTGACTATAAGGCCCTCTTCAGAAAATAACGTTAATTTTAATTACTCACTCAAAAATTGTTGAAATAATGGACTATTTTCCATAGGCTTCGTCTACAGTACATTAAAATGTGCCAAATTTCATTGAATTATCTCCAAAATTGCAACCTGTAGTTTGATTACAATGTTTACAAGCACTGTTCGGGGGCACAGTTGTATGGGAGCCAGGAGATAATCTTAACCATTTTCAATAGGGTTCGTCCCTGGGGCAATAGAATATCATGTACCAAATATCATTGAATTATCTTCAAAATTGCAACCTGTAGTTTGATTACAAGGTTAACATGGACGAACAGACAAAAGAACAGGCAGACGGACGGTGGGTATAGGACCAATATTATTGTGCGTTACAAATATTAGCACAAACCCAATATACCCTCCCCACTAAAGTGGTGTAGGGTATAAATAAACTCCATTTTCAGCTTAATCTTACTAGTTATAAAATTAACTATTGCTAATAAGTAAATATTAATATTCTATACATAGAGTATTAAAAGCGAGTGCATAATTTTGTTTTAAACAGCTGCCATTTGAAACGACCCAATCAAAGGATTAAATATAACCAGAATGAATAATTAAACTTCTATATTTAAAACCGAAGTTGTATATCGTATCATGGGCCTTGGTTAGTTCATCGCCAATCTCATAGTTTATTTCTTTTACTATACTTGTGTTTTGTTTTTACTCTTGGCTTGCATTTTTACCAGTATATTCATACATACATATGTATGTATGTAACTATGGATGTATATATGTATTTATATTATGTGTTCTGAAATAGTTAGCAGCACGAAATCTTTTAAAACACCTGCTCTTCAACCGCATTAAAGGGTTTTAAGTTAAAAACTTTAATGTTTTAAAAGTATCGCACAGCTTAATATTGTTACAATTTCAATGTGAATATAACTAAAATACAGCTGTTAATTTTTCATGTATTTTTTCATCTATATGTATCTTTCATTCTATTTTTAATCTTTAATAATAAAAAATATCAACCGTTTTTTTTTTTTTGCCTAAAAATCTAAATAAATATTTTTAGAAATTGAGCATAGTTGAACTATCAAAAAAAAAAACTAAACACTAAACACTAAACACTAAAAGTTTTTCAAAACTAACAGCAATTTTCATATTTTCTCTGCTTTTATTGTTTGTTTTTTCATAACGCATCCTTGCATTACTTTTTGTATTAAATCACGTACTGTAATCTCTGGAAAGGAAAACTATTATGAATAACGAAAAAACAATCCTTTAGTGTTCAACGAAAAATATAACGTTTTTTGTTTATTTTGTACATTTAACCATCAGTTTAAAATCCACCCAAAATATAGCCACCAAAATGTGAACGTTAGAAAAGTTAAGTGTCTTCAGTAGGATTTCGGCTACTAAGCACAAATATCTAATGCCCAATTTTTCTTTACTCGAGTTTAACATAGATTTACTTATATTGTACTTTTTACTAGAAACTGACCCATAGATGGACTTTCACTGCACGCAGAAAAAAACATGGTTGTGGTAACTATGTTCAAAGAGCAACATATTATGTTTAAAATTATGATTGTAGTCTTAATATTATTGCAACAATTTTATGAATAAAATCAGCTAAAATATTTTATCATAATATTTTCTATTTACCATAATATTGTTTGCTATACATGACAATATTATAATCCAATGTGATCAAAATATCATTAAAAAATATGTATTCGAAATTTAATTTATTTTGATTACTGAATCAGTAAAATTACGGTTTCTATAATAGTAAAAACATACATTTGATTAAAAAAAAACATATCTACACAGAAAAAACTGAAAATGAGTTTTAATTATCAAAATAATTGTATCAAGCAAGTTTTGCACCTATAACCAAAATGATAATATCAATTACCAAATTTGTAAAAAAGTAAAAATATATTTTTTTCCAAATAACGAATTAATCAGAACAATTAATGTCAATAATTGAGACAAGATTTAAAATTTAATAATTCATTAATTGTATAAATTAAATATTTAATAAATATAAAATAGATTTTTTATTAATTTATTAATCAAATAAATTAAACTGTTTGATAGAGAATTTTTTTATAAATCATTTAAGAAGTTGATTAAAACAATCAAATTATTAATCGATTACACACAACGTTAAAGGAATACTAGAACTTTAACAGAGCGTTTCAGCATTTTCAAAAATTATCACTTTATTGACACAATTTACCATATAAAGTGTTTCATAAATTGTAAATAAACTTGAATATTATATGCCTAAAATTTTATGGACTATTTAAGAATTATAAATATTGCTAGCACAAAAATTAAAAAAAATATATTAAGAATAAATCTAAAATAGAAAAGAAGGCCAGAAAAAATTTTTCAATCAATTAAAAAATTAATTTAATTAATTAAAAATTTAATCAAAATTTTACACTTTAGTTTCAAACAGTTTCAAAAAACGAGATAATTAAGACAAATAAAAATTTGTTTAAATAAAAAATAAAGGAAATTAAAACATGTTAATTGAAAATAAACTACCGATAATTTTTTCTGTGTAAATTTTTCTATACAAAGTGAAGTACTTATAAATATAATGTTATAAACCAAATGAGAATTATTTCAACTTATTTTATTGTCGCTTAAAATAACACACACACACAAAATAATATGTGTGAGGTATGTGGCTTAAGTTATTTCGTTGTTGTAGCAACAGACATAGAACAAGAAAACATGTAATGGTTATTTATAACAACATAACATACATACACTGAAAAAAATCCATGCCTAATATATACAAAAAATGTCGTACATTATACGAATCGTTCGTTGTTTCGCACCACGAAATTCTTTCGTAATATATACGAAATATTTTAGTATATTGCAAAATATTCTTGAAAAAAATAATTACATAAATTGAAAAAAGGGAATTTTGAATAAATATGGTAAAATTTACGAAATATTAATTTATTCAAACATTTTTGTTCATTTTAAAATAAATTTTCTAATTTTAGTTCAAAATTATTCTCCACACGAATTTTCACTTTTTTTTTAATGAAAATAATTCGAGAATAATATTATACTTTTTCTTAAATTTTATAAAAATGTTGTAGTTTTATTTAATCATGATATAATTAATATCAAAATGTTTAATTTCGCAAAAATTTAAGAAAAAATATTACGAAAGGTTTTCGTACTTTCGTAAAAATAGAAAAGGGTTTTATTAAATAATATTTCGTATTATACACGAAATGTTTGTAAATATTACGAAAATAGAAGTTACGAAATTTTTTTCGTAAAGTTGAGCATGGATTTTCAGTGTAGTTATATAACATCCCAGCAAAATCTTTACATACTCGGTAAGAAGGCAAGTAATATTGGAGAAAAGTGTAAGTAGTTACTTTTTGGGTGAATAACTACTTATTTTCGTTCGACGATGACCAAAAAATAGCTAGTTACAAAACTTCTTACCCGACTTTTCCGGATTTAAAACTGGTTTTACTGTTATTTTTCGTGTTTGCTTTTGTATTCTCTTACTTAATGCCCCATTCAAAAACAGTTTTATCATTCTATCTAGAATGGTTTTCATACAAATGTAAATATCAACATTTCTTGAAAAAACTTCCAAAATCGACTACGGTTAAAAACACTAACTAATTCCTTATTAGACATATGCTATAAACAATTGACTACAAATTCCATTCAAAAAAATTAATTTATTTTATTGATAACGAGAACTAATTACCAAGTAATGTATGAAATAACTACATATCCTACAATATTCATTACCAAAATCTCAAAATATATTACTGGGATAAAGCAACATAACAGTAACATAATATGTTTCATCGTTTCCATTATATAGTTATTGAAAGCATAATTATTTTTCAGTGAAATGTGGAATTATTCAAACATAAATTAGGGATTTATATCGGTAGTGTATAGGACGCAGACCCATACTAGACTTTCAGTTAAGAAAAAATGTAATATACCTATATCACTATAGTATTATGCGTGGTCATGTTTGTAACACCTAATGGTTTGATTAAGCTATATCCGTCCGTCTGTCTATGCGTTCATGTAAACATTGTGCACACGCTACAGGTAGCAATCTTGTAAATGGTCCCAGAAAAAAATTGCATATTAAAACAGTTAAAATTGTAAAAATGCACAAAGAAACAAATCATATTACAAAAGTTGATGAAAACGCTAAAACTTAAATTGAGTTATATACATATGTATATATGTGGATCAAAAGTAATATTTGCATATGTATGTATATATAAATATTTGTTTATACATTCTACAAAAAACTGTTTTAATAATTGGTTTAAAATGGTTAAAAAACATTACATACAACAGTTTTAACTTAATTGCTATCTGAAAATCCCTTACTGAACTTTCCACCACATTCACAGTGTTGTGCAAAAGAACATGGTAATGTGGAAATACTGAGCACATATAGTCGGATGTGTATATCAGTGTTAATTTTAATATACTCTAAGAATATGGACAATTTCGTGTCCAATAGTACTAACATTGGTGAAAATTTCATTACAATCGATTTTTATACCCACCAAAAAAGATGATGATAGTCCCACAAAACTATATATATATATATATATATATATATATATATATATATAATTATATATATATATATATATATATATTATATATATAATATATATATTATATATATATATATATATATATATATATATAGATATATATATATATATATATATATATATATATATTCTGGGTCCTTATTATACCCTCCACCACTATCAGTGGTGAAAGAGGGTATATATCAGTTTCAGTTTTCAGTATTCATCTAAGGCCCAACAAAGTATATATATTCTTGATCCTTATGAAATTCTGAGTCGATCTAGATATGTCCGTCTGTCCATCTCTCTGTATAAAACACGCTCACATTAAAACGAAGCAATGGAACTCAAAAAATTTACTCAAAATATTCATTGTTATCCTAAGCAGTTTGATATTGAAAATCAGCAAGATCGGTGAAATAGTTTCAGAGTTATGAATAAAAATTTATGACAAACTCGAAAAAATGGCGATTTTTCACATATATATATTTGTACTTTTTACAAAAAATACTACAGATAAATTGATGAAAAAATCGGAAAAATCGGTTCATAATTTCATATACCTCCCATACAAATGTACATATTCCCGGAAAATGTGTTTATTGTTAATAACTTCCGTTACAATATTGATATCTTAACAAAAATTTTCAAGTTAAAGTTTTATGTCAATACAATTCATACCAAGGAAAAAAATTTTCCATCGGTCCAAAATTGGTCATATCTCCCATACAAGTTCCCCTCCCGAAAATCAATTAAACGTGCATAACTCATTACTAAATTAAGATATCGATATTAAATTTGGTACAAGTATTGCTCTTATATACAGAAATTTTATAATAAAAGATTTTTTCGATTTGTCCATATTTGGTCATAGTTCTCATACAAGGTCCCCTCCCGAAAATCACTTAAACGCACATAACTCATTACTAAATTAAGATATCGATATAAAATTTGGTAAAATTTGGTATCGATAAAAAATATTGCTCTTATATACATAAATTCACTATAAAATTGTGTCCAGAAATCACTGAGATTCACAATATTTATTACCAAGTAATGATATAGATACAGAATTCTAAAAATTTGTCTTTATATACATAATTGGACATAGCTCCCATAAAAGTCCTTTTACGAAAATCTCTTAAACGCACTTTACTTATTACTTATAAAGCTATTGATACATTATTTGGCAAAATATTAGTTTTGCATACTTCTGTTCCTCCTATACTAAATCCAGCCCCTAAAGCGCTTTGACCGTATTTTAATAGCATAATCAATTTGTGTTGAGCAATATTTTGTGTAGAACAAAATTATATATGTCTTTGTATTTTAAAAATCTCACACACATGCATACATGCAAATTACTAAATTTATAATGTTCAATAAATCATGGAATTGTAATAGATTTAACTTTTGGGATTTTTTCTATTAAAGACATGAGGGAACTACTTTCTACAAATATTTGATCAATTAGAAAAGTAATAACATAGAAGTACCTGGTGGAGGGTATTTAAGATTCGGCACAGCCGAATATAGCACTCTTCTAAATTCTGTTGAAAGCAAGATAGAGTCCGAACGGAAAGATTAGAGAAAGAGCTAGAGATAACACTCTTACTTGTTTGAGTTGCGATGTTCCATATAAAATTACCCATATATTTAAAGTGATATTCTTAGATCTTTACATTTTTATGAATTTATGCTTATGTTTGTAACGCACAATAATATTGGTCCTATACCCAATATATCAATCTGCTTAGAATCATTTTCTGAGTCGATGAGAATTATCTCCGAAATTGCGACCTGTAGTTTATCAATTATAGTGGTAGTAAGGCAGATCAGTATAATTGCTGTAAATCGAAACTACAACCCCAGACTGAAAAATATGATTTTACAGAATATATACAATCGATTTACCATCGAATTTGATTTAATTAAAACAATTACTTGTTGTTTGTGTTGCTGTTATTGAAAACTACTTACAACATGTTAGTTTTCGCGAACAATGAGTTTATTAAGCACAGTCGTAAATTGGAACTTAAAACTTCATTGTACAATACAAAGTCAATATACAATACATACTTGGAACAGTTGGATCAATTGTATAAAACAGTTGGATCTATTGTATAAAATCGAAAAAAAACTTCCAAGCTATATCATCACTTTAGCGGTAAGTAGTCAAGTAATGTTCAAGCAAACTGTGAGTACTTAATTTATAGATTTATAATAACTTATTTTTGTTCTACGTCGACCAAATGCTTCGAACAAGATTTCATGAAGTTTCAGTTTGTCCAATGATCGACTTATGTCACAAATGATACACTGTATTTTTAAATAAACCATAAAAAAACAACTTTTGAAGTTTGGCTGCCTTGTCATCCCCTTACGGGCCAGCCGATATATCTAAGAATGGGTTCTAATTAAAAGATGCTTGCTGGTGGGGGTATTTAGGATTGGGAACAGTCGAATTTTGTGGAAACTCTTTCTTAAAAGTAAGCCTACTACTTCATTCGTCAAATATTCGTTCTATACCTACCTTAACGTAAAATATAAATTTTCTGAGTTGATTAAGCTATGTCCGTCCAATTGTCTGGCTGACTGGATGTCCATGTAAACTTTGTGCGCAAGGTACAGGTCGCAACTTTCAAGTTAATTGGATGAAATTTGGCACACACATTTATTTGGACCAAGGACGAAGCCTATTGATAAAATCGGTCTATTGTTTTGCCTAGCCACCATACAACCGTACCTCCCGAATAGGGACTTTGGGCTCATAATTAAGCTATATATTCTATTATATCAACAAAAGTCGGCATAACATAATTTTATAGAGCTTTTAATGACACTACCGATTTTTGTAATGATCGGGCCTCATTTGACTCTAGGCCCCAAGCAAACTCCACTTCAGAAAATGATTTGATAGTCAAAATTCACTTATAAACACTAATAACACCTTTAAATTTTAAATAAATAACTTGAAGTATACGTGAATTCCTCTACCAACATTTATAAGGACCATATTTTCCTACACACCTATGAGCCCTCATGTACAAATTTTGTTTTTAAAAATAAGTAAATTATTCCGGAATAAAGTTTTTAACAAATCAATTTCTTTATTTTTTTAATAATCCCCATTTTCAACATACTGAAAATGGGGATTACCCTATGTGGGGTATCATAGGGTATCGTTAGGCTAACTATACATTCATACGTTAAAAACAAGTATTTTTAACAAAACAAGTATGAATGAGAAGTCGGATATGGCCGACCATATGATACCCCATACTAGAGTGTATGTTGAAATTGTGGATTATTATACCCACCATCAAAATAGAAGAATAACTCCAAGGCGGAGGTCTTCGCCAAGGTAACATGCCCCCGGGGGGACAAACACAGACAGTCGAACATAGCCAAATCGACTAAGAAGAGATTCTAAGCCGGTTGGTATGGGGTACAAGGGGGACCACACGCCACTTTTTTTGAGGCGGCCTCAAATTAAAACCGGAATACATATTCTTAATTTTTTTCTTGGTTCGGATACTTAGATAGTTTTATTCCTTTCCATCTTTCCTAAGTCATCCTTATGTACATATTTTTTAACATTACCGCGCTGAACAAAAACGGCGATACCGCCCCATTCATGGGGTAAATGCGCCAAGGGGATAGGGCAGATTTGTCATTAGTAAAATAAAAGAAAAAATAAAAAAATAAAAACTTATTTTGCTGTTTTATACTTTAATTCATTAAATAAAGTATAATAAACCAGATATTTATTGTTTATTTCACAAAATATTAAAACAAATTATTACTGATTTTTTCTATATTTTAACAAAATTTTGTTTTAAATCACAAGTACTACATATATTTGGCGCATGTGCCCACGGATAGTTCTGGGGTTTAGTTTTAAATTTTTTTCGGGCTTCAAATTATATTATCGAAAATATTATGTCTTATCGTTCACTATTATTGACGTTCTAATACTGACCAATATATTTTTTCTATTACAAAAACTTAAAAAGTTAGCACAAAAAGTTCACACACTGAAATATTTTCACAGCCCTTTGAAAAACAATTAATCATGTCTGCCTCCAATCATATGTAATGTTAATGTTTCAAATTTTCAGAGATGATAGATAATCGATAAACGAAAACAAAATTTGATAATGCGATAAAATCGATTACTCAGTTTTCAAGTTATTCGCTTTGGCAGATGTGCCCATATGGCGTATGATCCCCCTTCTACCCTACTTTAAAATATGAAATTATAAACCAATAAATGAATGCATTTGAACACAGATATAAACATATATCAAGTGAAAGGTAATTCAAAGAGATTTCTTAATAATAATTTTTCTGCTTTCAAAATCATTGTAAGGTGAACTGATTAAAAATAATAAAAATGAGTCTATTTCATAAAAGGTTTTTAAGACTAATTTTCTCAAAAAATGTGTTTTATAAACCTTTGAAAAATGTTTATGAATAAAACCCTATATAATTAAATTTTTAACTTCTTAGAAAATATTTACAAACAACATACATTTAAATTGGGAACACCTACCATGATAACAGATTAAAGAAAAACAACTGAAAAGGTGCATTCATAACTTCAAAAAAGGATTTCTTGTTAAAAATATAACAATTCATGCATCATTCATTTCAAACACATGTTTCTGTAAATTACACAAACAAAAATAAAAAGAAAATACATCCGTGATCAAAAATTTCCAGCTGTTTTCTCTGTTGGTATTAAAAACGAAACCACCACTAAGGCACACTGTTATCGAGATTTCAAGGATATTGTGAACAAAAAATAGCAAAAAGGATATTGTGTGCACATGCTTCGACGTTTCTAAGGAAATCTAATTTCAAATTATTATTGTTATTGGTTTCGGTTAAACATCAAATAGCAAAAAGAGGAACAATTAAAGATTTTTCAATAAGTAGTTATGCTGTGTGTGTGTGAGTGGTGCTTCAAGTGAAACAGCTGTAGCTGGTGTCTTTCATCATTTGAAGGTTTCATATATATCTATAGTGTCTGTCATCGTCTTTGGCTTAAAGACGAGTTACATCTGTCTTTTGTTTAAGAGAACCCCTCTTGAAAACCTTTAATCTCTTTTTTATTTCTGTCAGTCTTTTTAGTGTTTTGTTGCATGTTGCACGTTTTAAGTTGGGATTTATTCCATTAAATCGGTTTAGTTTGCTTTTTTGTTTTGCTGTTCCTTTGTGTTGTTTAGTTTTATTTCGATTCGTATCCCTCAATGAATTGTCTAAAATACGTGTTTTATTCACTTCCTTGCTTTTATTTTCAAGTTTCTGTTTTTTGCACTTATAGATATTAATACCTGTGCCGTTTTTGCAGTGCTGGTTTAATATTTTACCTGTTTAAACAGTGGAATTTTGATAGATGGACAAAACGCACATTTTTCTGGATTTTAAGAGGAAAATAATTTATTAAAACATTTTAAAATAAAACAATTTTTAAAGTTTCTGTTTTAAATTTCTCTCAAATACATCGACATTTCACTGTAATTAATTCCCTTCCTACTATGTCATGTAGAAAAGAGGGTCACATCATCAACATGCGATGATTATGTGCAAAATTTTAGAACATGAAAAAAATAAGAAAATATCATCAATATGAATGATTGAGTTCATAATGGAAGAATATAAATGAATATCAATTTAAAATTTTAACAAATAAATTACAATCTTTAGATATGCGCCTATATCTTTATTTCGTAGGACCTTACTCTAGTCTTTTTTTCTATTTTCTCTATTTAGATTTAAATCAAATCTCATTTATTTACTAAATGAGAGATAACATAATCGTAAGATAAATTAATTTCAATGGAAGTAAAAACATAATTATAAGATTTGTTATAACATGTATTACATGGTTGGTACATATATTTGATTGATGACTTTTCGAAAAGCTGTGTGATGCCTATAAATCACTGTTAATTATTTTGTTAATCTAACCCTGCAGTTCGACAAAGAGTCAATGCATTCGAAAAAGACAGTGATTTTCAGTTACCTCTAACCACCTGTAAACGAGGGTTATTAAAATCGCCTTCTTTGGCCGCTTTGTAAGCGAGAGATGTAATTTCCCTGTGACTAATTCACCTGTACTAATAGCTAGTCACCTGTACAGTAGAGCGTCCTGATGAACAGCCCTTTTAAGAATTTCATATGGGAAATCCTCTCAATCGATGTGCATTAATGTACTGAGCACGAGAAAAATATTTTTTTTCGAATGATCGTCAGTTCCCCACCAGCGATTAAAAATGCTGACCACAGTATAATTTGTGAAAAATAGAACATCTTCGATTATTTTGAAACGGGCCTCAAAAATGTCGTAATTTTGGATTAAGGGAAAAATAATTTTAAAATTTTTGTAGAGCATTTTTGGTCTACAAAATAATTTTAGTAGATTGGAGAGACATATTACATTTTTATCGAAATAGTTTATCAATATGTCAATTCGTTTTTCTGATATTTGTCAATGCTTATGTATTGCAGTAGATTTTTAATGAAGCCTATTTCTTGTTTTGGTGATAAATACGCTCCGGGCTTCGGAATCATGGGAAATCAGCATAAACTCTCACGAAAGAGTTGCTTTTTTAGAGAATAAATAGATTTTGCATTCCACTGGGCATTGTGTACTGGACGTGAAAACCTAAAGTACACATCTCTTCCGTCAAGAGCTTAGCCAACTGTACAGCTCTTTGATAATGGGGCAGTAGTTGCAAAACTGATGTTCAACGATAACTCTTCTGGAGATCATATATTATTTTGGATCCTCCCCGAGAGCTTCCACTGTAGCCAAATGATATGAGTAGCGTTCCTATCGGATGCTTTACAGCAGAAAAACAACAATTACAATTTTATGGTTAGGGCCTTTTTGAATCTCTTTGGGGCATATGGTCCTTCTAATTCTACGTCCATCTAGAGCTCTTCATACTGCATTTCACGTTCTTCTGACTATTAATTTTTAAATTAGATTGGTTTTACCTGTCTGGGGTCGCCAGTGAAACAGTATGAGGGTCTATAATAACGGGATACCATAGCAAACCTATTTAAATGAAATGAGATTCCAAATTACAAGTATTTGTCCATAATAACCAATAATAATACAAATAACGGACCTCGCTCACAGGGGACCTAGTCATGGTTTTAGGGGACATTGACTCTATTTTTTCGGTTTCAGTTTTTAAAAAAATTTATAAACAGTATTGCCTTTAATTTAATGTATGACATGAGCAAATAGCTTAAGCCGATCCGCAGATATGAATCGACGAATTCACAAAACTGCCAAAAATAGAGATTTTTAAACCTATGAGGCCCCAGTTACATATTTGGGGTTTGAGCACAATTCTCCAATTGTGCTAAAACTTTGGCAATTCTAAAATTTGTCAGATACGAACAAAAATCAAAAAATCGTTTATATTATACCTTAATTTTCGTTCTATAATAAAATATGTACGTTTATGTTGCTATCGGAAATGGACCTTTCAAGGAAGTTTTCTCTTTTATGGACCAATCTGTAAAATATTTTACAGATGTATATGTATGTATATATAGGACATATTACCCGGGGCATATTTCCTTGGTGAATTTCTATACCGGTGTAAAAAGGTGCTAACTGGTGATTTCAATTCACTTCTCAGATACTCCTTGAAAAGATTTGACATGGGGTCGATCCAGAGAACCATATAATCTAGAACCACGACTGGCCGGTCGCCGCAGCACTTGTCCACGTAGTAACAGACTATACATGTTGATATGTAATATCGGGAGAAGTTTAGTGCTGTTGCCGAATGACAGCATATGTATACCCCGTAGAGGAGTGACTGTGTTACAAAGCATTGGAAATGAGACGTAACTCATGCGCCCCTATACCTAGAGTGAGTCTGTTGTATATTATTCTCTTATGAGTGTGTCTGATGCATTAGAAATGTGCAGGTTTGAATAATTGATGGATAAGGGATACCTTATACATGTGATACCATTAAATATCCCTTCCTTGTCCATATATGTTATTTCCATTAAAAAGAGCACATCATAGGCCCGATAGAGTTCAATAGTGTATTTCTTCGGATTTTATGTAGATCCTTTTACCAACGAAGCCTAATACGTTCAAGAAATTATGATTGTAAACTTTTTCGGTTGAAATACTGCTCCCGTGCATCTGTGGAAACCTATTTAATAGCATTCAGTGGACACATTTTTCTGGACCTAATAACAATATATATTTCGAAGTGTTTACAAACGAATTGACAAAGAATGACCCAAAATAATAGGGAAATGGTCTTAAAAATTTAAATTTTTAATGATAACATTATGATTCAATACCTTAAGATTTGTTTAAGACTATTTTTTTTACAAATTTTCATGAGTTAAAATTCAATACTCATCGTTCTTGTAACAGAATTATTAAAATTCGCTAACTCAATGATGTGAATAATTTTGATTAAAAAATGTTAACCCTTATTACTTTAAAGGACCTGAAATTGATGAAGTGTTAATATGAGTAATTTAATTTTTTGATAAATGTAGAATCATGTTTTCAATAAAAAAAAATCTAGAAAAAATAATTAAACTCAAAAAAAGCATAAAAAACAGTTAAACCCATAAAAAACACAACTCATCTTTAAATTGTGTGTGTGTGGTCGTTTGTTTTTGCGCTTGAAATCAGATTTTAACTCAAAACTTATGTTGAATCAATGAACCAGAAAAATTGTTGAACTACAAGAGCAAATAGTAGTCAAACAGAAAAAAATATATATTATTTTAAAAGAATAACGTGCTGGCAATAACAACAGTAAGCTTTAAAATAACAACAAACAACCTTGAACACAAGCTTATACAAAATACAAAGAAAACACGTTAGTCGGCTGGTCAACATCAACTTACTGCTTTTAAGTCCTGAAAGGTTTTTTTTCGATTTATTTCAGTATTTTTTAGCGCTTCTTTCTGTTACTCGAACTCCTAGCAAGAGTAAAAAAACACATGCTATGCTGGTTTATTGAAGCGTACGCAAAATATCAGAAAAATTGCAGCTTTTATTTTTTATTCAATGGCTGGCTACAGAGAAAATATCAAATATAAGAGACAGACTCCGTTTGTTGGCTTTGAAGAAGCAACATTTATCGAAAATATTAATTTAAAACCATTACTAAAGGTAGCTAACGAATTGGGAAACAGTCTGCTTGTGTCAACAGATGTGTGTTCTGAATGATTAATCCCTGTCTTTACAGGAATCGTCACTCGTAGTGATCATGATGTTCAGGGCCAAGTTCCTTTAAGTTAGTTAGTTAGTTAGTTTGAAAATACATCTAGGCCTCTATCGGGTCTGTTGTGCGCTTCTTAACCAGTGCCACGGGTGGGAATCGAACCCACCACCTCCGGTCTACCAGACTAGAAAACTAACCACTTACCTACAGGAGGCCCACTTTGAGTTAAATTTTTTAAAAACCCTTAGTCCTGCTATGACAAATCGATTATATTTGGCGGGAGAATTGGCCAAAAGCAATTATAATTTTCCGATCGCATAGGAGATACAGATTATATCGGATAATTTGAAACACTGGTCCTAAATAGAATGTCTTTGTCAAGTGGAACAATAGATCAAATAACCGTTATAATCTATAACTACACGGACGGATCTAAATTGGAGAATAAAGTGGAGCTGTGATTCTATATTGAAAACCTAAAAACATTATCTAATCAAAGCACTAATTTGGATTAGAAGCTTAACATATTTACTGACAGCCAGAAGGTAATTAGGGCGATTTCAGCTGAAATAGTGAAGGACAATCGGGAGTAGTCGCCAACGAAAGATCGAATATAATAGCTTTACGAATTTTGGAGAACTTTGCCATTGGTTAGTTTTTACCGAAATTGGATCCAAATATCTTCGGATTAATATTATTTCGAATTAAAATTCCTCACGAACACTGATTTGAAAATTCTTAGAAATTACGATCAGGAAACTTAGTTTCTAAATATCGGACTATACAAGATTTTCAATGAAAGAAGCTCAAAACAGGCCCAATAGTGGCCTAGGTTTATATTTTCGGATATGATGTAGATACACCCTGCTATCAACCTAACCTAACTTACTCATTCATTCTCTAAAACAACATCATAAACAATCGATACCAATTACAACTGTAGGGTATTGGTAGATAAAAAGAGGAACTCAAGAGTAAAGATTTAATCAAGTAAATTGGGTAGCAAAAGGTTTGTTTTTGTACGTAAATATATATTTTTTTCATTTTTATTTTGGCAAGATATTTAATGTGTCTTATAAGAAGAAAAATAAGACGAACAAAAAACGTATTTACACCTGCTTCTTTTGTGCATTCAGAAGATACCTACTTACTTACTACAATTCATTCTTACTCCTTCCATAATATTTGCTCTTGCTGCTGATGTTGTTATTGTAATTATTATTATCAGCCAACAACAATAAGAACCAAATTCACTGTAGAAGTAAAAACAGCGCGCGAATGTTTAATGTCATGTTGTTAAATATTTGTATTCTATCCTGTTTCTTTTTCATTCTGTGCATTTTCGTTCTAGATATTGAATACACTTCTTGCTACTTTATAAGACAAGATACATTATTTGGCAGGGCTTATAGTTTCTGGCAGTTATTATTATAATTTTTTTGTTGAACTTGCCACTTGTTTAATGGCATATGTTATTTGGTTTCCATTTCTTGTATTTTTTTCGACTTTTTTTTATTCTTTTGAAGAATAACGCTTTTTTATTTCCTGGTTTAGCTATAAGCACTAGGGTTATAACCAAAATTAGGACCTATTACTAGATAAACACTATAGAGTTCCATAGTCTAGTCTATAGTCTAGTCTATAGTCTAGTCTATAGTATAGTCTATAGTCTAGTCTATAGTCTAGTCTATAGTCTAGTCTATAGTCTAGTCTATAGTCTAGTCTATAGTCTAGTCTATAATCTAGTCTATAATCTATTCTATAATCTATTCTATAGTCTAGTTTATAGTCTAGGCTATAATCTAGTATATAGCCTAGTCTAAATTGGAATCTATAGTCGATTCTATGGTCTAGTCTATAGTTAAGTATATAGTTAAGAATATAGTTTAGTATATGGTCTAGTCTATAGCCTAGTTTATAGTCTAGTTTATAGTCTACTCTATAGGTAGGTCTTTATATATAAAAATATAAACTTGTAAAGCGATGATATCATCTAGTTTATAGTCTACTCTCTAGGTTGGTCTTTATATATAAAAATATAAACTGGTGAAACGATGATATCCATACGTCCAGACGGATGCTACTTTTGTTGTGTTAAGGATTGTATTGGATTGAATGATATTGGTCGAATATATCAATGTTTTAGGCTTTTATTAATTAGAGAGTTTAGTAAAAAGTGACACATATCCCCTTCCCCAATGGCCATGTGAATAGTAGAAAGCGAAATTTTGCCATTTCGTTTCGTTTAATTTGAATTTTAGTTAATTCTTTTTAATTTCCCACTTGTTTCATTGTTAGTGGCTTGTTGGTGTTTCTTTTTCCAGTACGAGTTTTTTAAGCTTTTATCAGGATTCCTTGTTTTTATGTATTTGCACGTTTTTTTCTTTATTATTAGACGATTGTCCGCCTGCATCATGTTGTTTGTACCTGGACAACTGACACTGGTTGCCATGTGTTACGGTTTTAATTTGTACATTTTTTTCTACACTCAATTTCAGTTTACGTCAATGACAGCCGCTATTTTCGATTTGGCTAACAAGCAATGAGTACATAGTTTTTTCGTTGTTAGTAATTTTTTTTTTGCAGATTTTTTTTTCATTTTTAGCTTGAGGTAATATTAACCCACTATCGCATGGACGAAACGTGTAATTGCTTAAATTCGAAATTTGATAGGATATTTTAGAATTCTCCAGAAAAAAAATTTCTAAAAGTTGAACAGAGTTATTGTGCAGTTGTATCCATGAAGTGTAGTGATGCATTCACATGAATTTTGTATTGATTTTGAAGAGCATTAGAAAATTTTTGTGTTATTTATAGATATAGCTACAATTAACAAATATATAGTAGCAATTTTAAGTCATTTTAAGGATATACATACATATGTTGAAAAACAAGTTTGAGTGCTATATTGGGCTGTGCTGAATCTTAAATACCCTTAAAGTGGTTGGTACCTTTCCCAATTGTAAGGCTCTTTTAATAAAAACCCATCTAAATATTTTCAGATATTTATATACTTTTTACGCGATATATAGTTAATTATGAGCTGATTCGAAAAAAATTAGATTCCTAAAAATCATAAAATAATAAAAACAGTACAATTTTTTGTCGAATATTATTTCGATAACTTTATTTCTTAATTAGATTGTGATATAAGTGATTTTTGGAACTAAACCTTATATGGAACCTATAAACAATTATGGACCGATCAAGAAAAACTTCTCAGAATGATTTACATAAAATAAATATATGTTGAATTGTATCCCGTTATATTTATTTAATGAAAAATGTACATTTAAGTTATTTTCGGAAGTCGACCTTATATGGGAAGTGCTATATTTTGTACCGATAGGTAATGGATTTTTTTCTGTGATTTAAACACATTTATGTCAAATTTTATACCGATATATTAATTAAGTAATGGAATATATGCGTTTTTCGGGGATATCTTAAGTGGGCCATATATGGGAGCTATGAAAACTATGACAATTAATGGACCCATACAGACTTACGTTAGTATGGACCGATAGAGATTTCAGCTCGTATTTTATACCTTTTTACATATTAGATACCGATTTTATTGATGAATTAATTGACGATAACTTAATTTCCGAAAGTTACTTGTTCTATGGACAATTTTGGATTGATTGTTATGGTGTTGAACATAATTGATCCCCGGACCAAAAAAAGGAAGCTAGATATATGTACATAGCAGAATCGATTCAGAATTTTATAAGGACCAAGAATATATATACTTTGTTGGTTTCATTTAAAAATTGATCTAGAACTTTGTTTACTTCCCTGACAACGTCGGGTTCAAATCCTGGTATAGGAAATGTTACCTTAAATAAGTACAATATAATAAACACACTGTCAGCATCTACTCCAGGCAATATTGGCTTAGTAGTTTCAGTCAGAGTGTTTTTTTGAGAAACCCCAAAAACATTTCAGCTTAAGAAATGTTTCTGTCAATATTGCCCTAAGTATATGCTGCTTTTGTATTGATATAATTCCAGTCAATTCCAGTAATTATCCCACCAGTTTTTGTAGCAATATTTTTGCATGAATATTTAATACAATAACAATTTGGCCTTGTTTGTCTTTGGGTTTTTTTTGCATCTCTTCTTCACTTCACTTCACAAATAATGAAACCTAATGATGGCAATTTGTTTTGTTTTTACTACTTCGTTTAAATAAAGTAACTGAAAATTATGCCGGTTAATGTTATCATTAATCACCAATTTATGTATATAACATGAGTGTCTAGGAAGTATACGAAAAAAACATTGCATATGTTTCGTTCATGCTTACAATAACAATAGTTATCACTTAACTTAAACGCTTGAATTAAAGAAATCATCTTTGGAATATGGAGTTTAATTTTTTACGATTTAAGTGTTTTTTGCAATTAAAATTTGTTATGGAATTTACAAAAAAAAAAAAAAAAATCAATAGTCATCATGAAGGTACTTAGTGTTTGAAAATATAAGGCTTGCAAAAATTGTAATTTCCTTACAATTGGTTTGAGCCTTCAATTAGATTGTCATAAAGACGGCGACTGCATGATTTTGAATTTATAAATGTGCATGTTGATTGTTCAATAACCAGACCACTCTTAATTATACACTAACATTGAGAACAATAAAATGGAAATTACCATCGTAAAGTATTAATTATAAAAAATCCTGTTTTTAATCTAATAATATATTGCAGGTGCTTCAATAAAATCAATCGACAACATATTGTTACTTGATTTTAATCGCACGAATAGACTTACGCTGGAAGTTGTCAAGCTGACTGGCCGTTAATTCAGACTCCGAATTTAACTACCATGAGGATTAAACAATCAATGGCACTCCACACTCTACTAGCACTAAGCTTATATCTGTACTATATCGATTACACGTCCCTAGGACTTGTTATATTGATGATCCGCCTCCACTTTAGTGTAATTGCCATCTAAGGGAATAGATGAGATACCAGTAGGTACCTCTGCTCTGCCGGGACTTTAAATCGAAAAAGTTAATTGACTAATCGAATCGTGAGAACATTTGAATCTTGGTTCTACCACAACACCTATTGCAGAAGGTGTGGTCTCTTCCCACCCAAACAGTGGAAGAATTCATAGATAATTTATTGATCAAATTAACAATTCGGGTGCTGTTTCTAAATCATTAGATAGTGGCAATTCATTGTTAGTCACAAGAGGGCGGTATTGTGTCGTCTCACTCTGTAGTCGAAAGAGGTCGTCAAGGAAGGTGCTTTCCTAAATAACACCAGGAACTTTGTAACTCTTACGAACAGTCAGAGACTCTTGGAGTACTTCTATGTAAGTCGGTCTTATTAAGAACATAGCGAAATAGCAAGATTAAGTGTAATACCAAGAACATAACCTCCACGCGATTTTCTGTAAAAAGAAGAATTTATAATGAACCTAGTCTCATAAATTTAAACTCTACACCACTATAGGAAGTGTATTATCCGTTTGTGCTGATGTTTGTAACACCCAAAAATATTTTCCCAATCGACTTAGAATAACTTTCAGAGTCTATTTAGCTATGTCCGTCTGTCCGCCCGTCTGTCTGTGTTTCCATGTATACCTTGTGTGTACGCTATAGGTCGCTATATACCCACCTTAAAGTATACTAATCAGCCCCTTATTGCCAGACCCCATAAAAAAGGAGAGGACATGTATTCGTCGATGTAATATTCAAGTATCTTGGGAGTGATATTATTCCTGAAATAACATTCCTCAAGAACACTAAATGGAAAATTCTTAGATAAAAGATAGATTTTTTTTAACAACAAAAATTTTTCTTTCATTAAAATGAGCACATAGCAGACGTGGCAGTAGCCAATATATTGGGTTTGTGCTGATGTTTGCAACGTACAATAATATTGGTAATGTACCCACCTTAAAGTATACTAATCGGCTCAGAATCATTTTCTGAGTCGTTTTAACTATCTCCGTCCGTCTATCCGTCCATGTAAACTTTGTAAACAAACTAAAGGTCGCAGTTATGAATATAATTCAATGAAATTTGATACATGATCTTCTTTTGGGACAAAGCCTATTAAAAATGGTTAACAGCGGTCATTATTTCACCTATCCCCCATACAACTGAACCCCCGAATAGGGTTAACCTTGTAATCAAACTATAATTTTGAAAATAATTCAATAAAATTTGGAACTTGATTTTCTATAGTACCGCCTGATCCCACAGATTTTAAGTTCATAATTATGTTTAATATACTTGTATCTCTGCAATACCAAGTTCCATACTAGCCTTGAGGACCCTCATATACTTTATAATAATAGAGCCTCATTTGACCCTGTAAAAAGCCCCATTCAAAATTTAACTTAAATATATGAGCAAGGTGTGCAATTCAACTTAAATGCTATATTATGAAAACTAAATCACATTTTATTTTTGTAATAGGTGTAGGATATTATATGGTCGGCCTCGCCCGACTATAATTTCTTACTTGTTTAGGATACGATATAGTTAGTATACATCCCTCTATCAACCTAATCTATTGATTAATGAACTTCTTCGTTAAGTTTTAAAAGCTTTATAGATTTATTTAACACGATTAACATTCACTGATTTTTCTTATTACTTGTAAGCGATTGTGGTAAATACTTGCCTCCGTCACCGTTTAATTTTAGCATTTCCGTCCAAAGTCGTGGCTGTACTTTTAAGTAGAGTTGAAGGTATTTGTATATTTTATGTAGTTTTAGTTAAAGGTGGATAATATTAAATATTCTAAAGTTAAACATTTCACTCGCTTTCATTTAAATTAAAAAATATCTAACCGCACAATTAATGTTTTTCTATATGTAAATAAATGGCAAAGTAAATATGCATCAGTAAATGAATATTTAGTCTAGTGTAACGAATACAAATGTACTACTTTAAATAATTAACTATTTACAAAGTCAAAGTTCAAACCATACAGGTGAGAGAAAAACAATATACAGTTAAAGAAAAAAGTTTACTTACAGCAAAAGGTAACAAATAAAATCATTAAAGTTAGTGGCTAAACTTAACAGCCGGGCAATGACGATTAAGTTAAAGATAAATACTATAATAGTCTAAAATTTTCCATTATAGTGTATGATTTTTAATCCTAGCTGTACATCGTTGAGATCATGACATGTACATATATGTGTGTTTGTTAACTTATTTGTATGCATGCATAGACTTAAACATTTAATGAGAGGTTATTGCCATAAATGTGTACTTTAAGGATATTAATTATTTTAAATAACTCCCCACTGGCATTTCAAATGACCAAATAAAAACAATAATAACAAAAACAACAACAACAGGAACCACAACAAAGAAAAAGCGATATTGCAAAATAACACAGACCAGACCATAATTAAAACCATAAAATAAGAAATTATGCATATTAAACAGAATATTCTTAACTGTGCACGTGGACCTTTTTAATGAATAATAATAAAAAATGTTAAAACGCAAATGTAACGTATTTTTTAAAGCGTTTATTTCTTTCTGCACAGGTTGGCACACTATTATATGTATTTAAATCGTGTTTGTTGCATTTAAAACAAGATTGTGTTGATAAAATTAACTTAATTTTCATTTCAGTTGTTTCGAGTTACGAGTACTTATGGAAATGTTTTACTATATTTTTGAAGGGAGAAAATGAAAATTAAATTGCAACAACAATAGTCCTGACAAAACAACAGTTGTAAAAGTTCTATATTCAGTTAAGGTGATTAGAAAATACCCTAACTGCTAATCACCTTGCAACTAGAATTATATAAACTATTTTATTCGAAGTCTTCGATACACGCAAAAGTTGTCTTATTGTGGCATGCTATGACCTGCTTCACACTAGGAAAATTGTTTTGAGGAATTTTTGATTTTTGTGTGTGAGAGAAAGAAATATCAACCAACTCTTTCTCTCACACACAAAATCAAAAGTCTCTCAACAAAAGTTTTCCAGTGTGAACGAGGACTATGTGATAACTGAACACAATAAGCCCTAAGCACTGGATCTTTTATGCAGCCCATGGGTTCATAATAACAGGTTTAATTCACGTATGAAAATAACAGGTTTGATTGGTGAAAGGTTGAAAATATCCTTCTTTTTCGACGAGTCCTTACTGTTGGGCAATTGAACAAAATGTTTTATCTCCTAATTGCCGGGATATTTACTTATGTTGCCCATCATTTCTCAATGGATATGCTACGGCAAGATATGAGCATCGGGAACAAGTTTTCTAATATCAGAGCATCGAATGAACAGTGATACGCACTGCACGTTGCCACGGTGTTCCAATCAATAGAGTTGAACACCCTACTGTCACCTGTACTTCGGTCTCACCTGTACTTCGGTCTCAATGTATGTGGTCGGCCCCAGCAGCATTCTTACTGTATTTTCGTGTCCAGAACATCAAGAGTTTCCGCTTATGTGTTAAAAAGCAACATTAAGTCTTGCACACTTTTCAGAGATTTTCATCAAGTCTTGATTGAGCGATTCATTCATTTTTCTCTTCATTGAACCAATCTCAAGATGGTTAGGTCTATAATTATTATTAAGTATGCCAGATATTGCTGAATTTTCAAAAGAGTAGATTGATTTGGTAGTTTGTCATAGAAAATTATGTACGAAAATGCGGCAGGAAAAAGAACTTAGCCCTTTGATACCCCTTGAATGGTAGATTACCTTTTAACGGCAATCGTATACATAGTTACTCATAATTCTCGGAGCTCAAGTCAAATGAATAAATGATCGCGGCAAGCAAGAATTCCTTGTGATTAACTCATCTATAAACGAAGCTTCATTCATCAAGGCAGCCAATGTTTACAAACCTGTTCCAATGGATTGGACAATAACATAATTTTAACGTTATTGAGAGCACTTTTATTATCAATGAAGTCTCATTATACTATTTGCTATCGAAGGAATATTTTTTTGGAATCGGTTCAAAATTCTTTGGAAATTAAAATAAAACAAAACTATTTTTTTTTTTGATGATTGGTTTTTCCTTAGGATATTGCAAACGGTTAGGGTAAATTTTGTGAATACTGCCTCAAGCACTATTATCTATGGATTGTATTTGATGCAAAAGATTTACATTTTCACCTTCAGGTTTAATATAAAGAATTATATTAAACATTCTTTATACAAATTTATTTTATTTCACTTTGCTGGTGTAGGGTATGAAAAATATAAAAATTTGTAAACCGCAACAGTAACAACATGCAGCAAGCAACTTAATCGCTGACATAGTGTTACACACCATTACCTCCGCAACACACTGACCATAATATGAATAGGAATAAGTATATGTATGGATGTTGGTAGATGTGTAATATGAATGGTGCAACGTTCTGTTTGTTTGTTGCAACTCTTTTACTGGTTTAAAAGTGCCACATGGTGGAATGTACAATAAAAATCAACTGACAGTTATACTCATTCACAAACTCGTGTATATGCATGTGTGCATGCATGTATTTGTGCGTTTTATTGTCTGTACATTGAACAAAAAAAAAAGACTTAAAATAAACAGGAATGTAAATTAAAGCTCATACCCAGATATGTATAAAAAGTATAAACATAAAAAGGGATAATGAAAACCACATATATACACATACAAAGCCAAACAGAGCTTACATATATTTATAGAAAAAGGATATGCAACAGAGATATTTATACAACTATGGCATTAGATATAATTACATACAGATATAAGTTAGACCCTGCAGTTTGTTATGGGTATTACGAAGAAGTTTTCACCAACCATTTAAGGACTTGCAAATCAATTTACTCTTCACAGACTACAAAAAACATACCTCACTTTGATTATAAGGAGTCACCAAAGTAATCTTACATTGACTCCCTTTAAAAATATTGGGATATTTTTGTAATTTTTAACTTATTGTGAAAAACATTTTATGTACTTACAGGCATCATGCGAATTTTTAGATCTAAACATGGAATTATAATAACATGCAATGTTTTTGTAAAACATATTCAGTTTTTTTTTTCTTGTTCCTACTCATATTTAAAAAGGATAATGCTAGAGACCATGATAAGGAGTTATGGAACAAAAACTAATTTCATTCTAGTATACATACATATACTTATGCTATTTATTCATTTTGAAAAGCAACTAGGCTTTATGTGATCAACAAACAAAGAAGAACTGTTAAGTATTTTGAAGGGGTGCTATATTCGGTTAAGTCGAATCTTATGTGACAACAATTAAATTGGGTGTTGTGTTCAAAGAAATAAGAAAGTTAAACAACAATTTAGTGAACAAATTTGACTTAAATGAGATTTATGAAAATCAAAGTATTTTTATCAAAATTTATAATGATCAATCCGAAAATTATCCAAACTATTTAATATCAAGATAAAATTGCACAAAAATTATATATAGCTATATTCCGAAAATCATACAAATGTTTATTTGCCTGAGTAAATCATGGAATTAAATAACGAAAGAAATCGGTTCTCTGTAGGCAGGAATTAAAAAAATTGATTATTAGAACTTTATGAGTCCAATGTTTTTGGGTCCGATGTTTTCTATTCTATTCTTCTACATTACGTGACTTTGGTTTTATGGCTAGGGGCTAATGTAATTATATTTTTAAAAACTTCAGTCTACATTTACTTGGGTCTAGATTCAAAGTTGTACTAAACCTCTCCTTCAATAACGTAAATCTTTACGTAGGCAGACTAACATAAAGTAATATATAGTCTTAGAATTTTATTAGAACCCAAAGGTTAATAGCCAATATTTGAATGTATCAACTTTATTCAGATAAATTACCCATTATTAGACTTTAGAGTCAATATGATTACTAAAAACAAAAAGTGGAGAGTACAAGTAATGGTTTATCTTAGAAACTATAAGAGTTAGAATCTACAAATTTTACACGAAGGACTTTAACATCCATGTAAACATTTCCGATCAGGGGCAGTAGTAACTCACATATGAATTAAGTACAAAAATTCGTTTATCTGGAAAACTAATTGAACAATGTAGATAAGGGTGATAACCAAAAATAGTCCGAAACTCTGTTTCTCAGATCTTTTGCGTTCAAAAACCTTCCGTGGCAAATCGATTTTCTAAAACCATTCTCAAACAAATTTTTATGAATTTTTAATAGTATATAAACATTTTTGGAAGCTAATTTTAAAAGAGAGGTAAACCGCTGTTCCTATCCTTGGCTTATCACCGTATAGATACCTGCTTATATCGTATTTTTAAATTTAGTTTAGACAAAGTATAAAAAACTTTAAGACATTTAAAACTTTTTTAATGTTCGGGAAAAAGTAATATACTTTCTCGCCGTATATTTCTGTGCTCATTGTGGAATGGATGGGATCGATTTGAAATTTCTAAAAATTATATAAAATTTATAACCCTAAATTTTTCACGAAGAACTTTACTATTTATCTGAACATTTTGTATATATGTATGTGTGTGTTACTTTTAACAATATTTAAAATCTAATTTTGAAGATTTTTTTTCAATATTTTTATGCTGTAGTACAAATATTCAAAATATAACAATGACATTTTAGACCTACGCATTTGAAAAGATGATATAATTTCATGTAAGTATATGGATAGATAGAGTACTATATTTGGCAATGACGAATCTTAAATATCCTAATTTACTAAATTGTGATGAAGAAGTTTTTATATAGTCCGAAAATAAGTTTCAGAATCATTTGCATATATACAAAATATACTCATACATATTTTTGTATATATATTTAATTTTATTTCGATATCTACATTATAAACAAGTTAGAGGGATATATTCGGCAGGGCCGAATCTTATATACCCTCCACCAGCTACTTTTATATTAATACATTTCTAATTTATCAAGTTTTGTAGAAATGAGTTTTCTCATGTCTTAAATAGAAAGATCTCAAGATTAAAATCCATTACAATTTCAAGATTTATTAAACATTACAAACGCCCTTTTCTTTATATTTTTATAGCATTTAGCGATATTTAGTTATTTACATGCATGCTTGTGTATGAAAGATTTAAGGATTTTCAAAATACATATATACAATTTTGTTCTACACAAATTGATAATGTAACTAGTTAAATACGGTTAAAGCGTTCTTAGGAGCTGTACCTAGTATGGGAGATATGACCAATTATAGATTGATCGTAAAAGATTCTTTAAGCTAAATTTTTGTACATAAAAGCTATATTTCAATCAAATTTTGTATTGTAATTGAGAAACAAGTAATGTGTGTTTAAGTTATTTTCTGAAGGGGACCTTGTATGGGACCGATCGCACCCATGTTATAAACTAATCGTGAAAAAATCTTGAAATAGAATTTTTGCATTCGAAACTAATATTTGTGCCTAATTTTGGAGCAATAACTTTATTTGGTAATGAGTAATGTGATTTTAAGAAATTTTCCTTAAAGGACTTTGTATGGGAGCTTGATCCAATTATGAATATAAAGACAAAATATATTTATATAATGTTTATATTTTGTTGGGTTTCAGATGAATATTTTTTGTGTTACGCACGGAATGACAAAGTTATATATACCCTCTATTACCACCGATGGTGGTGGAGGGTATAATGAAATAAGTGATTTTTGGAAGTGGATCTTATATGACAGATAGAATCAATTATGAATTGATCCGACAAAAAATATAAAATAGAGACATAAACATAAAAATTTGGTAGAGACCACAAAAAGTCGATGTTGGAACCTTGTTAATCTGAACCCTATATTTCAATACCATTTCTAGATATTTAGATAAACGTAGTTTGTTAAAACTTTTAAATTTTTAAAAATTTCAAATCCGCCCTATCTTGGAATGGATAGGACCGATAGAGCATAAAAATAGAAGTCGAAAATTTATATTATTTTTCTCCGATTGTTAAAATAGTTTTTTTGAAGTTTTCGATATTAAATCTCAAATATTAACTCAAAACAAAATTTTAAATTTTTTAATACAAAACTGGAAATTTCTATATAAACAGGTGTCATTGTTTGACCACAATATCTATACGCAGATAAGTCCAGGATTGTTTTAAAATTTTATTATACTTTTAAATATTCATTAAATTTTGTTTGAGAATGGTTTTAGAAAATCGATTTGCCGCGGAAGGTTTTTGCACCAAAATGACTTGAGAAACGGGTTGTCGCTATAAGAACACTGCTGGAGACTACGTTGTGATAGGGCCTAAGGTTTTCATAAGTAGGCTTTATATGAGAGCTATGACCAATTACTGACCGATCCGAAAAAATATTTTGTAGGAAGATATATGTATACTCAAAACATCGAATATTGTTCTCTTAAGAAGTTAAGAGCATTTAAGTGATTTTCGGAAGATGATCTATTACGGGAGCCATGACCAATTTTGGATACATATAGACCTACGTTGATAAAATGATTCACGTTCATAAGGATCCATATTAGATATAAAATTTGTTAGGTATCAGATAAATATTTCTTAGAATAACAGACGGAATACAAACTTTTATATACCCTAAATCACCAGTGATCATGGTGTAGGGTATTTAAAACAAATGAAGGTTTGAATCTCATCAAAAAGTAAAAATATGCAAAATACGCATAAAATGCCAGTTAAAATTCAAACTTTATATGACAAACAACAAGAAGAAGATGACGATGCAACATGAACTACCAAACAACTAAGGACAAAACGCTGATACTGGTTGCTGCATTAACAGTACAAAGTTCATACAGTGTCATGTTGTCGCAGTGGCATAAACCTTTTTTTTTGTGCAGAATGTGTGTATTCTATGAAAAAGTCCTAGGAGTGCACAGTCTATTTGGATGCATGTGGCTCAAAAAACATAATGTACTCGTACAACAAATAATAAATTTTAAAATGTATGCAAATGTCATAAAATAAAACCGACTTAACCAAAAACGTAACACCAAGCAAACAACCGCCCAAAAATGAAGCAAGTTGAGTTATTGAAGTTGCAAAAACACACACATATGTATATACGTACTTAGTACATGCTGTTGCTTTTAGTTGCTGGTGGTGATGATGTTGTTGTTGCACTACTGCACTTTGATACTTAATTGTAGAGTTGTAATATAACGTTGACTATGGTAACCCAAACAATTTACAACGCTAGACATACATACCAATTTCACTTTAAAATTTTACTTGCATTTGTGCAAAAATATACATACATATATACTTATGTATGTATGTACAAGATGTGTGTATTTAGGTAGTTCTACCATAATGTCAGTTACTCTATGTGGCAGGGCGCGATAAAAAATGCAATTGTTTAAACATTGGATTACAAACGTACATAAACATACATGAATGTTTTACACAAAAATAAGATATACAGACATCATACATTTCCCATGTGCAACAAAGTGAGTGTATTATGCAGAAAAAAAAAACAAACAAGAAAAATAGTTTAAATAAGAAGTTTACATAATATATATAGAACATAAAAGAAACATGCATGCAATCTATGCAGTAAGGAGGGCAGTCAGCCAACCATTCTGCAGACAACCAGCCACCATTCAGACATTTCAGTCACCGAGTGAACGCGGCGGCATATATAAATAAAGACAGGGTTGAAAATATTCTAATAATGGAACATTAAGTTTGACAAAAATAAAACAAGTTTAGAAAATTCTACTTAGTTCTTTGTAACATGACAATGCCTTATATTATAACTAAGATAGTGTAACAAATTTTGTATTCAAATTCGATCAGGTATGGATACCCAAAATGATTTTGTCATTCAGAAATATTGGTCCGTAATTAAAATTTCAAATTTTAAAGCTTTATCCATGGTGGATGTAAGAAGTTTCGGAGATAAAAATTTCTACAAATAACATGCTGATAGGATAACGTTAACAGGTGACGCAAAGGCTCTGAAATTTCCAAGTTCATTTACAAGGGAACCATATCGATATTTTTCACTTTTTGCTAAAAATCTGCCATTTAGAAATAAATAAAATAAACTTCTTTGTAAAAGAATCGTAATGAATAAGCATTTCGGAAAGATATAAAACACAAACATTTTTTCGGATATATTCTAAAAAAATACCCTCCACCAGCAAGCTTCTTCTTATTAAAATCCATTTAACTATCTAATTTTTAGATAACTCAAACAAAAGTTTTGTTTCCGTAATGAGGGTACTAACATTAATTCTCGTGTGGAACTAATTTTGATTAGGCACAGAAAAATTTATATTGAGTTTAAGTTGTGGACCTCGTAAGGATGCCATGATTTTTTTATGAAAAGATTATGCAGATGCCAAAAATTAGGAGAAAGATTTGTGTATTTACAAACATATTCCTGTCGACTATTTTTCCATATAATTTTATCAGAATGATCGAAATATTATCTTTTAATAGTGAACTATGTAGTAATCAGTGATTTTCAGAAATATGCATTTGCGTTTAAATATTTTTCAGAAATGGACTATATTTACAATGTATCTGTATTATGTATATAAAGACAAAATTGAAAATTGTGTATCTATATCATTATTTGGTAATTAATATTGTGAATCTTAGTGATTTTCTAGACCTAGTATGAGAGCTATGACCAAATATGGACCGATCGCAAAACAATTTTATAGTGAATTTATGTATATAAGAGCAATATTTTTGCTACATTTATGGATATCAATATTTTGTTATGAGTTATATGAGTTATATTTCTTCTGATTTTCGGGAAAGTTAAATTCTATTTAGAAAGAAGTTGTTGGAAAATTTACCTCATCCGACATAAAGCCCAGGCCTTGTTTTGTCCTAATACTACTTGTTTTGATCAATACAAAATGTGGGACCGATTCCAAATGTTTTGCTCTCGAGCAAGAATGGATCCTAAATTGAGTTGATTCCTTTTTAACATTAAAGGATAAGCAAGCAGTTTATTTGTTGAGAATCCATATGTTGACAGAAAAATAAGAAAAGGTCATGTCTAACTTTGATAAATAATATAATTTCTTAAATAATTCAAAACTTAACCACGCATTTTTTGATCCCGAGAGTGACGATAAAAAGTTGTATCACCCACACATTTTCCACATCTTGATATTGTAGACCCCGTGACTGTGAGTTTTAAATATTTAATTTTACAGAACTTACGAATGAATGTGTTGCCTCCGGTAGGTTAGGTGGCCTCCGGTTGATTAGTGGTTAGTCTGGTAGACTAACCTAGATGTATTTCTTCGGATTTTATGTGTGTCCTCCTTTCAAACTAACTAACTAACTACGTATGAATGTCGAAGTGCTTTACGTGAACACCTGCCGTGCTGATCTAATTTCACGGTGGTATTTTTTTAATCACTGGGTGAGCTTCTGTAACGACTCACAACCGCTCCATTGCGTATCCTAGACGCTTTTGGAATTTCCGGTCCAGTATATTAACACTTCGCTGAGGTACTCGAGCTATCTAATCTCTTTCCATAGGGAATGACAGGTGTCATGAGCAAGTTCAATCCAACACCGATAAAGGAACCCAGTCACTGGTTAGATCCGATAGAACGTTTTATTGATGATATGAGAAATTGTATGACCCAACAAACATTCTCATCTAATAAAGGCTCATCCCAGTGCATTCCTGGACCTCTTAAAGTCGCACAACTACATAACCAGACTATTTCAGTGGACACAAGAGCTACTGTGATAAGCTGAGCATATTTAGAGTAAATTCCAAATACACACTCAACCATGAGGAAAAATGGCCGATAAATTAGAGCTTAAGATATAAAAAAAACTTCTCCATCGTCTCTACAACTCTTCCGCTACTTCAATTGTTACCCCTTCTGTCATTCCGACATTGTCACAGATATAACTAAGAATCCCTCTCCCACACCGCACACAAACGCGTACCCAACCTTCTTGCTAATTTGGGTTTAAACCACAGCCACTACGTGGAAGTCGAAGGTACCTCAACCAAATAACCCGTATTACTTCATAATATGGTGCTCTGGTTCGATACTAAGGAAAGGCCGAGTTTACTTTTAATCATCACTAGTTTATTGTCCCTTCAGACTAGAAGTATTGGTGCTACCAGTACTTTTCTCCGGGATTGCAATTACACCAATATGGGGTTTTTCATCAAGGTAACATACCTCCGGAGGAGAAATTACGAATGTTTACCATCTCAAGACTTAAACTAGTGGCGCCACTGCTTAAAAATAGTTTTATTCGTATTTGGTCATAAATAGATAACACTTCAGACGACATATTGAAATCTCAGTTTCAAACATTTAACAATTTTGTTAAGAAGATTTTAAACATTTGAGAAAATGTATATCCAACTTATGCACAATAAAGAAGGGAATAAAATAGTAAAGAAGTTCAGTCGATATCTCAGTTGGACCTGCAATTTTTATATTAAGGATTTTGCAGAAAACATTTTTTCTAAATATTTACAAAATAAGCCTAAAATTTACTGTAATGCATTTTATATAAAACTTTTTAAGAATGTACACTTTCAGAACATAGATAAAGGGCACACATCTGAAATTCAAACTCAAGCTATAGTGAAATATTATTATTCACTAAACAAACAAGTCTACTATAGCGAACAACTTATAAAACCCTTTGAACTTAACTACAATTTTAAACAATAATTTTGTTTTTAAAATTTTTTATATTCTTTCATTAACAGAATACAGAGAGGGAGTGCAAGGGACCATAAAATGCAATCGACCACATTTAATAATTTAAAATTTATTTGTGCATGTATAAAATACATTTCATGAACTTAATAGAGTAGAGTGTATGTAGATATATACACAAAAATGACATAAAAAATGAGTAACTGAATAAAACGAACTACATTTCTACCTGAATTCACATTAACATCTACTGCAGTTACATACAAACTGTTAGTATGAGTACTAAGTAAGTACTGCGATTACTGGTACTTTTACTTCACTCCCATTATTGCAGATACATACCTACATATTTGTGCTAAACTACTCTGCATACTGTGAATGTTTGTTTTGAAAAGTTTGTGTTGAACATTTTATTTTACGACTTTTACGACTATGTATCTCGATAATACTCATTACTGAAAATAGCTACACACAAGTACTATGTACATCAAATAACAAAATGAAAAGAAAATTTTAAAAAAACAAACTACACATAAACCTACAAACTGTTGCGCGGGTGCACTTTAACAAAAAAAACCCTGCGAAAAAAAAATCAGACACATTTTTATTAATATTATAGAATGAACAAAAAAAAAAAACAAACAAAATGTGAAAAAAACCTGTAACGTCGTACATGCTGCTGGTTTTATAATTCAGAAAAACATCTGTCGTTCTGGGTATTGAAAATAAAAACAAAACTCAAAAAGGAGGCAAAAAACCTAACAAATGGCCATTTGTTTCAAGCCAAAAGAAATGTATTAATGCTCTTTACAAAAGTCAAAAGAGAGCTATGTGTTTAATATTTAAGAGAACTCTTATAATTCTCTTTTATGTGTGACCATATTTTTAGCAATATGGTCACCTCAACATGTATGTGTTTAATTTCTCTTGCAGTTTTTGGTTAGGTTATATGACAAACTCACAGTTATATATGGTCTATTGTGATTTCCATAGTGAACAATATAGAATCAAGTAGAAAGTCCAAAGATTTTTTCGACGCTCCGTTGTTGCTCGTATTCGATATCTTAATTTGGGAAATGTTAACATACCTTGACAAACCTTTATTTACAGATGTAATTTGATTTTCCCTTCCTTCTACCGGCTTTGTCATAGGTCGAAATAGATCTTATTATTCCATCAATTTCCAAGTGTTTTGTACAAGAATATTCAGGAATTAGATAGCGACTCACTCATTAATTTCTCAGCATTACGTTTCCATGACTGTTTTGAGCATATCCCGAAAAATCGTACAGCATCGATCGACATGAATAGCAGTCGGATGTGGCAAGGTTCTGCACTATATGCTATGTTAGTGGGGTTCCTATTGCTGTGTCCTAACATATCTTTCACATTATCACATTAATAAAGGATTCTTTCGGATATCAGCATAGGATAGATCCATTAGATCGTGCAGGAAATTTATACTCAGCTTAGGAATGGTACTGACAGTTGATGTAATTAATACACTGGTCTTCCTCTTCGTTTTTATAGCTCTTGCAGAAGTCATTTCTGGGAAGGTTCAGTCTTCTAACATGGAGCTCAAAAAGCCAGTGGATAGTCAGTCAACACTGCAGTTGAGATTCGTAGGTTCGCTTTACCAAACTAAATTAGGACTTCGATACTCTCGAACTCTGTTGCACAAGCTTGTGGATCAAGAATTTATCAAGAGATTCCAAAATGGGTTTTCCAGCTATCTGTTGATAATTTAGAATTCAGTACAGCACTACTGTGCAATGTTTCGCAATCTCATTTAGGAATGTTCGGCATTCTAGGAACATTACTTATAGCCCTTGAGGCAGCCAGGCTATCGGTATATATATTCGAATATCAGAATTATATAACCAATAAAAACTGAGTCAGTTTATTGTCAGGAGTTTTAAAATTAACTTCAGTTAAGTACAGTAGAAGAAAACACCTACAACATCTTTTGATTTGAAGACATCGGTTAAGACCTTATACGAATCATCGGAAATGAAATGTGATAGAACCACATCTAGATTCTGTAAAATCGACACTAAAAAGCTTTTGCCAAAAAGATAATATGGGATACAGTAATCAATATTGTCAGAGATGACACTCAAATAGCTGATTATTGTACAGTGTACACTGTCACTGGATTGCACTGGTCTGGAGTCATATGTTAAACACTGCTTATGCTGAGTCCAATCGCTGAGTTAAGGGCAACCTCTTGAACCAATAGATCAACACGTATTCAATTCTTTATCCTGCACTCTAAGGCAGATGAGAAAAATCTTCGCGACCACTTCATTCTAAATTGTCTTAATATAAGTATTGCAACATATGGCTAAGGGTTGTCATGATGTAATATTACATTTCCATGTTGACTTTGGCATAAATTCTTTGTCTCCAATGCCTGAGATAGTGTAGACCATGGGCAGATTGCAGAATATAGACAAAACTATAATGTATAGTCCTGACTATAAACTGGACTTAATTCCAGAATTATTATTATTACATAATTAATTAGGCAAAACAATAGTCAGGACTATAAACTGGACTCTAGTCTACAAATTAGACTAGATTATTTACAGACTATGCCATTGTCTTGATAAAAGACCACAGCAAAAAAATAACTTCCAAAGAAGCGAAAAATAAGTAGAATTTACTTCATTGAAGTGCTGAAAAAGACTTGAAGAAGAGATTATTTTAACACAGGCTTGTAATAGGATGAATGTTTTTGTTATTTAATTCAAAATTCACTACATCTAAAGTCATTCTTTGGAAGTAATTTTTATGTTATTTTTTCGGAAGTTATTAAGAAGAGAAATTGTAGTATTATAGAATAGAACTAATTTGACTTAAATAGTATAAACATAAATAAATAAATTACTCTCATTTATCAATCAACTCCAAAATAAAATGGCTGTAAACAAAAATGGTTTATTTTCGCTTCTTTGGAAGTCAAAAAAAACATCACTTCCACAGAAGGAAAATTCACTTATGCCCGATTTCAGAAAGAAGAAAACTATTTTTAAAATTTTGTATGAAAACTACTCAGATTTTGTTAGTGTTTTTCATAGAAAATTTCAAATATTGTTCTATATTCTTCTTTCTGAATAAGGGCCCCTTAGTCCTTTTGAAGTGGTGCTAAATGTTTTTCTTTTGAAAGTACTTCGTTTTATTTTTTTAAATACTCCTTCTCTAAACCAATATAAATATTTGTGTTATTTGTATTTCACCGACATATTAAAGAAAAATAATATATTTTTGATTTATTTATTACAATAACATTTACCTGCATATAAAAAAGAGAATAATGTAATGTAAAAATTCTCTTAGTATCACTACAAAACACTTTGGCTCTCTTATAGCAACGCACAAACACTCTTGTAATAACAACCTGTTTGCTTTAGTCATACTCTTGTCATAGTTTGAATAACACGAACAGAAGAGCATTTGCTATAGTATTGTGTGTATATAAGGACGAAACAAGCAATGAAACAACTTTAGTCCTAATTCAACTGTCGGCTAAAATACGTTGCTGGTAAATCGGGATACGTAGTATATTTTATTTCTTTAATATTTAATTAAAGAAGTTGTAAAAAAATATTAACATTGTTTAATATTAAAAAATTGTGAAAAATTTTATTTAATAAAAATTTTTATCTTGGTAAATGTACTAAAAAGAAGTACATAAATTTAAAGAAAACAAAAAATCAATAAATATTATGTGTATTTTTTAAGAAATATAATACTAAAGAAATTATTATCCTGTAATAACAACAAATATGATTTAATAAGAAAAATTGAAAAATAAGTTAATATATTTAAAAAAGTTTGTTTTCTTAAGTATTTTTAAAATAAATAACAAACCAAAAAAGGGCAACAAGAAAGAAACCACGTTAAAAATGTCGTTGACAAATTGCAGCCTGTTGGCAGTAATTATGCCCTTTATTACTGTTGTACTCTTAACGACCGGTGGTTTTGCCGGTTTAACACAAGCCAGTGTTATCAATGATATGAATAATATAATGCGCGATATTTCCACGGAAGTGAATACAATGTCATCACCTACAACTGCAAGTACTGGCATGACAACGACAACCATACGACAAATGATTTTACGAAATAGTGACGGTAAAAAGGATAACAGTGATAATTATGTTAATCTCGACAATACTAACGATGAAAGTATTTCGTATAGTGAAACTTCTAGTGGTGAAATTTTACGTTTTGTTAACGATAACGATAATGTTAATGAAGATAACGATAATAATGATGATTTCATTGACATGAGTATTTATAATGATAAAAATAACAATAACAATAATGAGATTTTTAGTGGTAATAGTGTTAGATCTGACAATGATATCTCCATGTCAAATACTAAAAATAATTATCAAATAATTGATAATAATAACGACAATAGTAATTATATAGAATCATTAACTCTAAGAGATCAAGTGCGTTTGTTGTCGAAACAATTAAATGTTTTAATGAATCGACGTCGTGAGGATTACGAACTATTGGAGCGTAATTTACGTAAATCTCTAAGGATTACACAAAACAATCAACCACAGCAACAACACCAACAACAAAATCAACAGCAACAATCAATTTCAAATGATTTGGATTTACGCAATGAATTGGAAAATTTGAGGTTAGTATTGTATTAAGTTTTACGTTGTTGTTTTTTTTTTGCTGCCTTATTCCAGGATAATGCTAGGGGGTATTCTAGTTTTTATTGTAGTTGTTGTCCATCAATGGTAACAACTAAAGAAAATCTATGGGAAATTAATTCTTGTTGTTTATTTATTAAAGTTAAGTTGCTATGTCAAGTATATAACTGTTAGATATACATATCATGTATATACATATGTATATATGTATGTAAACATTTTTTTTTGTATTTGTATGTATTTAAAGGTAAATATATGGGTGTTTTTGCTCTTTAATTTTTTAGAAAAAAAAATGTTCTGATTACGTTTTTGAATATAATTTTGATATACTTTACTTTAATCTTATGTTCTTAACTTAAGGACCATCTTACCCATTTGATAAAAATTTAGGATTTAATAGTGAAAATGTAGTATACAATTTAGAAAAATTTCGGGTTTATAGCCTCCATAAACGTCACCGGAATACTGAGAAATATTCATATATATACTTTAGAGTAGTTCCAAATGGAACTAGCTGATTTTCCCGCCTAAAATGAAAATTCAATTCCATTTCACAACTTTTTACCTTGAGTCGAAAAGCTGTGATCTAAGTTTGTCAGTTCTTTCTACATTGACAGAAAAATGTTCGGAAAATGTTAAAAAATCGTGTGAACTTACATTTTTTTGAAAAATTTTTATTGTTTTTAATATAAAACAAATATGAAAATATGGCCATATGATACCCTACACCAGGCAGTATGTTAAAAATGGGGATATTTTTAGTTTTTTTTTTAAAGAGATTTTTTACAAGAGAGCTCAAAGGGGAGTAGGGCAAAATATGTCCCTATTCTTATAAATGATGGTAGGGGGAGTTACGTCTACTTCAAAGTTATTTATGTAGAATTTGAAAGTGTTATTAGTGTTTGTAAGTGAATTTTGACTTTTAAGTCATTTTCTGAAGGGGAGTTTGTATGGGGGCTAGGGTCAAATGAAGCCCGATCATTACAAAAATCGGTAGTGTCATTTAAAGTTCTATAAAACTAAGTTTTGTCGACATTTGTTGACATAATAGATCATTTAAATTAATTATAAGCCCAAAGGCCCAATTTGGGGGGAGGGTGTACGGTTGTATGGGGGCTAGTCGAAATAATAAACCGATTTCAACCATTTTCAATAGGCTGAATCCATTTAGGATTTTTGAATCCATTTAGGATTCACTTCAAAAAAATATTATAAATGCTCATACCTGGCATAATTTCATGTTCAGCAATATACTTCGTGATGGACAAGTTCTAAAGGAACCAATATATTTGTTTGCAATTTTAAGATAATCGGAATATAATTAATATATCTTTGTCCTCATATAAGATCCGCTGCGGATGTTACTGACTCTAAGATAACTGTACTGCGAAAAAAATCGACACGGAAAAGTTATGTGGGACATAAATTCCGAAATAATATAATGATTGGACCATAATCCTCAATACAATGGACCCCTCTGGAAAAAGATTTTACGTTCCTTAAAAGCCTAAAAATAACTGTATGCGATTAAATTCAATGTAAACAAGTTCTAGAAAAAAATCTATTTAACATATTGTATTATGAGCAGTCTAAAATTTATCTTATTACCCATGTAAGCTTCTCTTTAGAAAATTTGATCAATTGATAATTTCGCTCCATAAGTATTTTTGCGTATAAAATGGTTCAGTTTTATAATTAATAAATTTTTTTTACCCCACTTAGGGATTTACGAAATAACCCCCTTAATCTTTACATTAAGAAAATATTATTTTATAATGAACCAAAGATCCTATTACGATCGTTATCCGGAAACTATCCAAATGTTTATATTAGTATCGATATATTATAATCAAATTTAGCTTAAATGTAATAGATAGTTATGTATATATGTTTTAGAAAACTATAAAAACGGATCCATGGAGGAAAAGGAAATTTATATTTTTAATGTTTTCTCTTGACAATAGATATCGGTAATTTCTAAAACTATGGATTTTTGGAGATTAAATAGAGATTATTAATAAAAAATTGTTATTATCCTAACCTTTAGCAACCCAATAATACAAATATGGTTAAATCCGAATAACAGTATTTATTTTGATTCTAAGAATTAGTATAGTATTCTAAACATGTTAGTAAGTAATTGTACCTCTGGAGTTAAAAACGTTCAAACGTCATACAAAATATTACCATTAAATTTAACAAAATATTAAGATTCAATTCATGTCTACGTTCCATTAGTCCTTTTTACGAGTTATATTGAAAAATAACATTTAATTGAATGTATTTTATTTAACGAACCAGAATAAGCTTTCATTTTATAAGCTAAATATTTTTATACAATTTTGCGGTCATTCTTGCATCAATTACTAAGCCCATACTTAACGAAACTGACCTAAACTGATAGCAACAAATTTGTTTTTAACCAATAAAAAATTTGTTATTTTATTGACGTTGATGGACATATTTAGTTTGAGAATATTGTAACATTTATGTATATACTATATGTAGGGATTTTTAGTTGTATTTGCATGTTAAAGTAAATGTGCAAGTTAAATCATGCATAATTGAGTTTTATATTGTACTTTTTAAGCCAACAATAAGAATATATATGTATGTATATAGATATAAAACGATAGACATTTTTATGACAGGCTTTATGATATAACTATTTATATATGTATGTATGTATGTATGTATGTGTGTGTATGAAAGCAAAAAACTTATGCATATTTTTAGGGATTTAAATTGATTTTATGGTTAAGCAAAGTAAAATTTTATGTTGTTATAGAGTAGAAATAAAAATATTATAAATTGGATTTAGTAAATTTTACATAAAATTTATTTTTTTATAATTGAAATGTTTGACATACTTTTAGGGGTTTAGGTTAGGTTTAATAACGATAAAGAGAAAAACAAAACGAAAATTTGTTGGTTATGGTCTAAAACAATTGTTCAGTTTATAATCTTTTTTACAAATAGTAATATATTATATAAAAACCTTAAATTGTATTTCTAATAAATAAAAAAAAAATAAATATTGCATAACATTAAGCATATGCTAAGGCTAACTTATGTAAAAATAAAAAGCATACTTTTAGGTGTATTTAAAAAAATACTAACTTATATAAAATACTATTTTTTACTATTGCTTTTTTGTAAACTTATTTTTAATTGAAGTTCAATTTCTTCCGGCAATTTTTTACATTTTTTTCTATTTTATTTTTGTAAAGTGTCACTTATTGTTTGTTTTGTACAATAGCTTTAATTTGTTTTCAAAATAATTGCTGTTGGTGTTCATTATTTTATATCCGTTTCCTCTTTTTTCAACATGTTGGTATGTTGAGCATATTCTTTTTACAACAAAAACAAAAACTTATTTGCAAAACAAACAAAACAATTGTTAAACAACAAATAACAAAAAAAAAATATTTAGAAAAAGGTTGAAATTAAACAAAAAAAAAAAACTACACTTCCATTTTTCATTTTACCCAATTCACAAAAAATATAAATCTACCTTTTTGTTAAGCACATTACAATGGCTTATGTAACCCAGTGAGTTATGTTATTTCAAAATCTATGAAAAATCCTAAAAGCTCTCAGCATATAGTCATGCTTCATATAAAAAATTCTCATCTTCTCCTAAAAGTATACATCGTTCTTTAAATACTCAACAATTCACTGGGCATTTTAACACTGATAAAATATTTACTCCCTAAAAAAGAGAATATAAAAAAACTTTTATTTTTGTTTATTTTTATTTGGCAACAATAGTCATTATAGTAGTAATAAGTATCCTGAAGTATTAAAAGTAATAATTGAACAAACTCAAACTTTTAACGTTCAACAAACTACCGTTAAAGGATTAAACAAAAACAAATACTTAATAAAAAGTATTGTTTGCCAAAAGAAGAACAGAGCAAATATTTAGCATACCTATAAGGCATTTGAATAAGTTTAGCCTACAACTATGCTATACATCCTAGAATTATTCTTTAAACAATGATAATAAAAATTCTAATAATTAATAATATATAATTAAAATATTATGCCTAATTAAACATAATATAAAATTTATAATTACGTAAATGTAATAAAATATGTCGTAATTGTTTGGTTTTATAAAAATTTTTAAATTTAACTACCCAGCAAAAACTTGGTAATTGTAACCACTGCATGTAGAGATAAAACTTAGCTCAATATGGTTACTATAACTAAACTATGTTGACTTTAACAATATATTGTTATCGAAAATATTTAATTTTTATTTTAATTTAATTTAAACAATATTGTTGTTACTGTAATCATTTTCATGTTCATGGCAACTATAAATTTGAGTATGATTCATTGAAAAATAATAATTTTTTCAATAACTAAATAATAGTAACAATGAAAATATTTTATGTTACTAACAACTATTTAATCTTACAAATAACCATTATATGTTATGTTGCTACATGAAATATAACCATTTATGTTATGTTGTTATAAATAATCATTATATGTTATGTTGTTCTATGTCTATTTGTACAACAACAAAACAACTTTAGCCTCACACCTAACACATATTATTTTGTGTTTGTGTGTGCGTGTTGTTTTAAACGACAATTAAATGAGTTGAAATAATTCTCACTTGGTTTATAACATTAAATGTTTAAGTATTTCACTTTGTAGAGAATAACGTTTTTATGTTTTTATGAATCAAATTGAAATTTGTAAATCATGTCATTTATTATAGGTTTTTACTTTTTTGATTCAGTAATTTCACTGATTCAATAAACAAAATAAATTTGATTTCCGTACATATTTTTTAACGACATTTTGATCACATTGAATCATAATATAGTCATGTATAACAAACATTATTATGGTAAAGTTTTTGCTGGGTAAATATCACTCAAATTTCTAATGTCTACATATATCTTTTAATTTTCATTTTGCACAAACGAATATGCGTAATTAAATTAATGAAGTGAATAAATTACAAAACTACTCATAAGTTAGATGAAAACTTTTTTATTGTCAATGAAAATTTAAGTTCTTCTATAAGGTAAATTATAAAAGATTTTATATAATAATAAAGGCCGAAAATATGTGGAAAAAGTCAAAACCCTGATACCTATTTACACATTTCTGATAGATTGAACAGCGTTGAATTTGATATCAGATTTTCTGCATTATATCTGAAATTTTCACATTTTAGAGACGTTGTGACAGACCTAAGACAACTTTTTTTGTAAAGTGTTTTAATTCATTTGAAAGTTTATTCTATAAGCTTTAAAATAAACGCTTAACGTCGGACATGCTTTCTTTCTTCTTCGAGATATTATTACCTAAAGCCTGAAAACTCATGGTGTTTACAACATGAACTATAAAAGTGTGGAAGGTATTATTGCTTTGTAAAAACTGTTTATAATGAACAAAATTATAAGATCCACACCTACATGACGATGTTCTAATCGTTTCAGAATCACTTTCCGATTCGAATCCTCAAAATATGTCCTACCGTTTGCCAACGAATGATATCTCGCCAACTACAACAGATTTTAAACAATTCAAAAGGTATTTTCATAGAACAAAGGTACCGAGAATGTTATATAAAGCTTTAGGTAAAGATATCTCGAAAAAGAAAGAAGATATATCAGATGTGTATGGGCTTTCACATAATATACAACATTTTATGAATAAAGTGCTCTTACAGAATCTATATTGTCTCAAAAAAGGCAAAAAGTTGCGTTTTTAAAACTTCAAGACACGTTAGTTATTTAATACATTACCTGGTAATGAGTGGTCGTTATAAATAACATTATTTAATTTTTTCAGTGGAATTTGTCAATTATTGAAGAATCAGACCAATTATCTAAGGCATCTATCCAACGTTTATGGTTCGAATCATAATTGATATCAATATTTTTTAATTTATAATTTTATGTAAAACTATTTCAAAAAGTACAGGAAAATAACTCGCTAATGGAGCACTGAGTAATCGAAAGATCTAATAAATATAAAAAATAACTGTAGAGCCAGGGTAAAGCCCGGGAAAGTCAAGTAAGCACATTTCTAACCAGTTATTTTCCGAATCTTGTCGAATAAAAAACACTCGTCATTAACCCAAAAAGTAAGTAGTTCCACAATGCTTCAATATTACTTGACTGCTTACCGGCTAAGTGAAGTTTTTCTAGGGTTATATCAAATCCCAGATGTGATAGACCAATTCTAAGCCCAGATTCGGATTTAGTCCTATAGAAGACTAAATTTTTATATCATCTTCATATTCTTAATAAACATTATTAATTCCCGAACTCATTCTCTGGATATTGACAAAAATCCTAAGAAAAAAATTAAACTTTAACCTTATTTTTTGTCCATACAAATGGAACTACCCTAATATACATATATATCAAAAATGTTTCTTTTTCAGTTTCAATTGTTTTTATCTTTCAAATTAATTAACGATTTCCCTGGAAACACTTTTGTAATAAACCATAACCATTACGGTTTTATTTTATTCTTAACAGAATTTCCTTTAAATTATTATTTCTGTTATATATGTATATTGAGAGTTCATGGTAGTTTTAAAGAGTAAACGTTTCAAGCAAAAAGCTTCTTCATTACAATGTAAAAGGTTTACATGGCAACTTTATATGATAAAGTTCTCCTAGCAAAGGTTTAAATATTAACTTTAGAGTTTCGGAGTCGATTTAAGGTTTTGCCAAACTTAAAATTGATTGCTTTTTCGTTTTCTATCATGTGTTTTTTGGTAAAGTGTATATAAGATTCGTTACAGTCAAATATAGAATTCTTACTTGTTAAATAATTGTTTTTAACTTCTAATTTTTTCTATGTTACTATGATGTGAACATTTTAAGAAGGATATGCATATTTTTCTAATTATATATAAATGAAAAGATTAATATTGTAAATTATATTATAGTTAATTGTAAGCCTCTACTTATATTTCTGCTTTAATTTGTAATGATATACGTATATTAAGTCATTAGCATTTATTTGAAGAGTACATGTATGTACTGGTTATTTATTATAATTATCTAAAAACTATTAACATGTTATTTTATATAAATTTTTACTAATTATTCTTAATGCATACTTATCAAAATGCTTAATAAGATTACATAATGTAAAATCAGTATTTCTCAAATTTTTCTCATGTCTCACAACAAGTTTACAATTTTCTTTTGAGTTTAGAAGTATTGTATTGCAAAAGTAATTCAAAAAAAAATATTATTTTCCCCACGTTGGGAAACACTGTGTTTATACATAATTATATATGTATATAGTTTGTATAAGCCAACAAATATAGGTAAACAGCTCCTTAAGATATGCATTTATTTATATGCATTCATTTTAGGCATAGATGCAAAAACACACTCATACATTAATTTAGAATAACAACTACTAAATCACCTTGCGGTGTTGAAGCTTTATAACATGCTCGGGTAAAAAAGAAAGGCCTTAAAATAAATGTCCTTTAAAGATATTATTTTATAAAATGAAAGTGGATAATATCAATCGATCAGGTCATAAGTTATTTTAATATAACTTAAAAATATATTATTAAATATGATCAGATTTGATCCTTGTTCATTATAAGGTCTTCACAAATCAGCGAAATGACTTAAACTTACTCAACAACATACTTTTGAATGACTACTACATACCATCTACATTACTTTGTATGTGTTTAGTAATGACTTACAAATAATATATTATGTAAGTACTTACTTTTTTCCTTGATATGTTTTTTTCAACTTTGTTTTTAACACAAACTATTATATTTTTTGTAAAAACTACCCAGCAAAAACTTTTATTACCATGTAAGGGGTTCGCTAAAATTTACTTGCACAATAGCTTCTATAGCTCTACAGGCAAGAGGAATAATGAATATGTATGTATTTATTTAACACATTATTAGTAAGAAATTATTAGACTATTTATCAGTCCGATGAATAGTCAATGCATCCGAAAAAGACAGTGATTTCCATTTACGTCTAACCACCTGGTTGCTTCTATTTCATCTTTCGTAACGAATGTACTTTTTGTAAACGAGGATGAAGACTATCGTTACTTAAGTGTCACTTTTGTAAACGTTAGAGTAGACACTTGAAAACTTAGGATTATTGCTGTCTCTATGGGACTTCCTTGTAGGACAAGCACATGTTAAAAAAGCTAGTCCTCTGGACGAAAGGTGGCTAGGTAGTTATGTAATTCAGGACTGTTCGACCGAACTGCTGGGTACTTCTACATATGTAACCAAGACGATATGTAGTATGTAGGCGATCGTTGCAAGTAATTATATAACTCCTTACTAATAATTGAGCGTTTTAAGTACATGTCTATAATGTCACTTCCATGTTAAAGTAATGACTGTAAGTAAATTAAAGCATTTTAGCCCCCTTTCTTTTCTATGAATGTTTTTGCTGGCGCTCTATCAGAATATAATTAAAACATTTATTGTTGGTTTAATATAGCGATAAAGTTGGTCATATACAAGAAACCAAATCTTCGATCAATAGTAATTGATCTATGTACAGGGTGGCCCATGGTGATTTTGAGGCTATATTAGCTGCTCTCATCAATCCAATTTTACAGAACTTTATTGATGATATCTAGTTCTCAATAATAAGTCTAAATGGATCAAATCACAGGTCAAATGCGATCTATCGACATCAACAAACATAATTGATCGAAATGACAAAAATCTTTTACAAAAACTTTTGGCAACACCGGACACCAAGATATTAATAATTCTTGCAACAAAGGCCTTTATAAATGCATCTAGAAATATGAATTCCCTCTACAGACCCCATAAACCATACATTAATCTATTGCTAATGTTTGTATTTTCACTTATGTATGTATGTTCTATCTATAGAAAGAAAACTTGATTTACGAAGCATTTTAATATTTGACTTTATTTTAGCTTTAAATTAAATTAGACATACATTAACCACTAAAACCTATCAGAAATAACATTAAATATTAAGAGTAATATATACAACTAATGCAACACCTGAATCTATATCACATTAAAAACATTATGTTATAACCTAAAAGTATATTACGTTTTTTTAATATAAAAAATACACAATAAATGCTAAGTATTTCTTAAGAAATTATACTTTATATTTGTATTAATTAATAAACATTTATTCTTAGAAAATTTAATTACTCCTAACATTGACAATACTTAGCTAAATAATAAAATTGTTATGCTTTCATTTATTAAATATTAACTAAGTAGCTACTTAACATTTAAATGTTTTCCTCCCTTTACCCAGTATTTAAAGTAAATTTCTAGTTGTGCCTAAATGTAGGCAAAACTTCAAGGTTAAATAAAAGCGTTAAAGTTAATAAATTGAAAATTATTAGGTCCCTAAATAGAAACAGTTAAATTTCATAATTTATTAAAGACTAAATTAGTTAAAAACAAAATAAGGGATATTTGCTTTAAAAGTTTTTTATTTTTTTTTAATTATAAGACTTTTTTATTGCTTTCTAGTCTACTTTGATTAGATTAAAACTAAAGAAAAAAGTTCAAGGTTTTATAATTTATTATTATGCTGTTTAGTGCGTGAGTTTCTGAAAGAGTTTTTTTCTTTCTCTCTTTCCCAAAGTGTTGTTTCAGAAAACACGATAATAAATTATGGCCTACTCGGGGGCGTTAACAAGAAAACTGTTTTAGTTTATGTTTTATGTATTATATTCTTGTTGAGGTGCTGTTAGCGAGTCAATTGCGGCAGTTTACTGTTGTTTTTCTCTTTTTGTTTTTCATTATTTAACTAAAGTGGTTTAAAATTGATTGATGTTATTTTAATTAGTTGGCCAGATGAGAATACAAGCTAAAAAGAAGACAGCCGCAGTAGTAGCATCAGACTTAGACAAATTAAAAATTAGTTAAACATAAATGAATCACATTTTTAGTTGTTTTTGTTGTAACAAACTTTAACAAACAAATGATGCTCTTATAAGGCGTTGCTAATATCAATCACAATTTGTTAGCATACTTTTTGGCTAACTACTAATTATTACTGTAATTTACACATTGACTAAGTAATTATTTAGGGTATTCACAGTTGTTTGTTATATATAATGCTTAACTTTTTAACTAATATTGGTTTAACGAAATATGCATCACGTTTTTTACATAAAATACTTCCTTTCAAAAGCAAAGCATATCCCAAAGGCGTAACAAAAACATTTTAAATATGCAACAATACAAGTCAATAGCAATTTCCATTTCTCAAACAACAACACAAAAAATTGCAATTTTCTTTTTTAAAAGTCGTTTTTTTTTCCTTCATTAACAGACAAGAAGTGCAAAATTTGCGCAATAGCCACCAATTGACGGATGGTTCAAGCAATAAGGAACGCCTAACCATTGAATGGTTGCAACAATCCATTGGTGAATTACGTAAACAACTTGTGGAATTGCAACAAATTGCTAGTAATGCGATGAGAGATGTGACAACACGAACACAAAGTTGGGAAGATTTAACAACAATACGTAGTGATTTTCAACAACTTAAGCTCGAATTAGCCGCACTCAAAGAACGTCAACAGCAAACGGATGTCTATGTACGGGAATTGCGTGAGGAGACCGAACAACAAGAAGAAGAATTTCAACATTTTATAATACAAAATAAACAAATGTATGCCAAACAGACAGACGACTCCTCAAAAACAACAACAACAGCAGCAAAGCATGACAAGACGACTGATGTGGATACAAATACGAGTCACTTAAGTACCAGTGAAAGTTTAGAAGAAGATGAAGATAATAATAAAGATATAAAAGAGGTAAGTATCTTGTTTATACTTAAATAAAAAAAAAATATTTATATAAGAACATGTAAATGTACTTGTATAAATAGGGGCTCATTTCCTTATATTTATTTATATGGGTTGAGTGAGTATTGAAAGCAACAGCAGGAGATTTCTTTTTATGAGATTCTTTCTTGTATGTATAAGTAAGCAATGGGGAATTTAAAAGAGAAAGTTGTTATAGATATTTATATTTATTGTTGTTATGCAAAATTTATTTATCAGTTCAACCTTGAAATAGGCTTTATTTTCATAAATATTTGTTATGCCTTAAAGTAGGCTTTAATATTATGAATAATAATAAAAGGATTTTATATGCAAAATAAATTTCCTAACATGACATATATGTATGTTTGCATGTATTTTAACAAAAGATGTTGATATTTAAATGCTACTTAGGAGAAAAAAAACAAAATACGGAAAATATTATAACAAAACAAAACTGTGAAGTCTTAAAAAATCCCATAATGAATGAAATGCTTCCTTTAAATCCTTAAATTGTATAGTTTCTATGAAAATGAAATCCCTAAAACTTTCTATATTTATGTACATATGTATGCGTATGTTCTATGGAATTTAAAACACTACAGATAGCATTTAATATAAGGCTATTGTAGCATACTTTTAGAAGCTTAATAATAAGTTAATATAAATTTTATTCCAAACATTATTTAAACTAAATGTTAGTTAGTACTTTTATCAATTTTATGATTTTAACAGAAATATTTAATTAAAACAATGTACGATTTGTTTCGTTTCTACTTCATAAACATTTTTAATTAAAACAAATTAAAACATTAGAGAAATTTCCGAAATGCATACATGCAAGAAAATTATTATTTAAATAAAATTTGCCCAAAAGCTCACATTAACACCAGAAGTTTAACAAATATTTTTGTTTAATATTTATGTTAAATAGCATGAATAATTTATATTTATATGCAGAGTATTAAATAAAAATATAATAAACACATTTGTGCATTTACTAATAAATGTTAAATTAAATTTAGCATACTTTTGGGGAATATTTTTGAAAACATAAATTATTCATGAACATAAGCCTGCAATAACACATACAACAACAAAATTGTTTATTTCTACATAAATAAGTATTTTATAAGTAATTTGTTAAATAAAACAATAAAAATTGTTTATTTCTCTTTTTTCACTAAAGCATATTTCAAGGCTTTATCACAACGACATTTTATTGCATACATATTGGATTGATTGAAAGTAAACAAATTTATTTATTTATTTTTTTGTTTGCTCTTTGTTTGTTGTGTTATTCTTTTTTTTACCAATCAAGCTAAAGATAAAATTTCATTATCTTGTCTATGTGTCATATAAAAAGAATTTAATGAATAAATAATTTTTCTCTTTTTTTTTTCTTTAGTTTACTCTAATATGTTTGTGTTTCAATTGTAAAATAACATTGTTAGAAAAAAAATGAATCAAATTGAAATTGTATATAAAAAATTCTTTTATTATTTTGCAAATCATCATTGCTAATAGAAAAGAAAAAACACATGAGAGTACTAAGTTATAAATCGAATTAAATGTTCACTTCATTATATATGTATAAAAAAACTAGCACAAAAGTATGCTATGAATAATAAAAAAAGCTTAAAATTTCTTTTTATTGAGATATGACCAAAATAATAACATTATTGTGTTATTTTTTAATATGTCAAATTAAAAATATATATATTTTTTTTGCATAATGATCATTATGTAGCATTGTTTCTAGGCCGATCTAAAGAGAGTAGGGTATGCAAATATGAGCAAATTTTTTGAGTTTCAGTGTCATTCATAAACACATAAATACCTGGTTTATTAGCACAGCTTGTATTTGGAAGTTTGTTGGGTGATTAATCAGTAAACTGAGTCCTTTTTGATTCCTTTTGATGATTAATAAGTTACGCGCTTATATGTCCATGATTGCCATGGTAATAAACCAGCCAGAGCCACGAACGAACGATTCTTATTTATCTCTTTAGTAAATAGAACCACAAGTTCATGCAATATGGACTGCCTAGAAACACAGTCCTGATGTATGTCAAGGCAGGACAGAGACAGTGTTCTATGGTTTCCTCTTAATTCTTAATTTAACAACTCCTGTAATAATCTTTGAATAGAAGATTTAGTTTTCTTAAATGCACATCTATAGTACAGTGCCCTGTCAGGATTGCGATAAAAAAAGACCTTAGCTCATCATAGAGAGGCCGAGTCAGTTCTAGATTTTGAGCCTACCGCTCAGTGATGACCATCTGATCTAAACATACCCATAAAGTTCATGATATATAAGGGACTTACAGCTAATCTGTCAGTGTACCCTATGTGAAGGTGGAAACCAATTTTTCTAGCTCGTTCACCTTTCTATATCCGTGTATATTAAAATGACTCAGTACCCAGAGTAGTTCCAGGCACGAATGGTTCACCATCTCCTCAAAAGATAATCGACATTGATACCAGATAAACATTTTATAGCAATACAGGCGGTAAACAGGATAAGGGACTATAGGATATGCAATGGAAATATTCTAATTTGTACTCACAGTAAACAAATTAGAATATTTCCATTGCATATCCTATAGTCCCTTATCCTGTTTACCGCCTGTAGACGCTACTAGAGATAGGTGCTCACAATGGTGTAAACAATTTACTAATTAAAATATTTCCATTGCATATCCTATAATACCTTATCCTGTTTACCGCCTGTAGACGCTACTAGAGATAGGTGCTCACAATGGTGTTCACAATTTACTGCCTGTGCTAGTCTTTGCATAAATTTAAAAGACGTCGAACAGATCACCACATAAATTGGTACTACGGATGGCCAGTTTCCCGCTGGACTATATCCTAGCTAGTCAGTTGCTTGAAGTTCCTTCGGAATCGCGGCAAAAGTGTTGCTTTGTTAAAAGATTGATACATGGTGAATATGATTTTCAAGATACATTTCTGTTATAGGTCTTAGATGCTAGAGCGGTATGAATTACGGAGATAACTGTAGATTAATAAAATGTTGGATTTAAGCTTATAATGAAAATATTGGGTATACGAGGTGGGGTTTTCTGATGTTTTTCTGATGTCTTCTTGCATTCTATAAAAAGAATGGAGTAACTGATGGATTTGACGGATCGAGTTGGTGGTAGTTCGTGTTTCGGGCTACCCCCAACGCGACATCTATGGCAAGATATTAGATAGCTCGAGTACTTGAGCAAAGTGCTTGTACATGGACCGGAACATCCATGTGCAAAAATTGCAACTTGCTTGTAAGATACACAAATGCAGTGGTGAATTGTTCCGTTTTTACTCGCCCAGTGGTTGAAAAAGTAGTGAGTACCAGGCCACACGCCACGTTAAGTCCACCTTGGTTAGATAAGCTGAAAGATAAACACTTAAGCACTGATACTATTCAAATATTAATACAACATGGTCAGAGAAAATTCTGTTATCCTTCTGTTATACTGCATATACACTGCTTATCATACAAAGAGTATATCAAATAGCTAATAAAATTTAATTTTGAAAACTTTTCCCCAGTACTTTAATAAAAAGTTTATGTGAGAGTTCAGATGTCAATAACTTAAGTCACCTATTCATACACACAACAGTTGTTGTAGGGCATCAAAAGATTTTCAATTTCAAAAATAGAAAAAAATACTGTGAATTTTAAGTAACATATTGTGTGTTAGTATACTATATTATACAAACGCACAACATTTTATACATACAACAAATTTGTATGGTTTGATTTTGGAAAAGAAAAATACAACACAAATACTCCATGTGACCCGATATGTTGTTATTTTGTTGTTGTTCGAAAGCATTAACAACAAAACAAATCTACATTATGACACGTTTATAACTATATAAAATATTAGCTTGTCACATTTATAAATATTTTGTTAAGCTGGCTGTCAGGCACATACACAAACATATACATTTATATTCACTCACATACACACACACACACCTACATAACATATGAATCTAACTTTTTGATATGGGAAACAACAACATAGCAAATGGGAGTAAACAACACCCCAGCAGTTTTGCAGAGAGAATTAATGTATCATTTTTGAACAGTATTTTTGACAAATGTCTAACTAGGTAGTTGTTTTATTTATTTCGAGTCAGATATAATGTCAAATATCACTTTACTCTCCCCAAGTAATGCAGAAAGTGACAATCAGAGTTTTGAAAAAATCTCAAATATTATTTTAATTTGTGTTTACCAATTCCCGAATTACTGGGAAATATTTAAACCAAGTTGAGAATTTGTTCATACGATTTTGCTGTGATTTAGTATTTGTGTATAAATTTGTTTATTTATGGAGACTGTTGTATGTGTTTGAGTTTTTGATATTTTACAATTTTGTTAAACACGTAAAATCCAAATGTTTCAATAAACTTGTTTTCATTGAATTTCTATTTTTTTCTTCTTTGGCAGTTTAACTAAACTTCTTTTTCTCAATTTTCATTCAATTTCATGTTGTTTTCTCTTTGTTACAATTATGTTGCATACATTGAGGGGTTTAAAGGAAACAAAAAATAGGGTTTCTTAAAAAAAACACATACAACAAAGTTTTTTTGTAATGTTTATGTCATTTATATATAAATTTTATTTAATGAAAATTTCATATATATTTCTGTGTAAAATTATGTTGTACAAATAGAAATACAAATAAATAAGTTTTGAAATTGAATAAAATGAAACGTTTTTTTGTCATAGAATTTTCTATGTGGACAAGAAAGAATGTTTTATACATGTGTATATATGTATATTTACAATATAATTGCTATGGTTATAAAATATTGCATACTTTTAGTAATTTAATGAAGTTAACTTTAAAACATACTTTAAAGAATGGATGTGTTTTCCAAAAATATTTTATTACCATGTTTTTCGGTTCTTAGATTTAAAATGTGTTTAATAAATATTTCATGACAAGCCATAAACTTTGTTTAAATTTTTTACTAAAATATGACAATTTAATGTGTATCTTAAAAACTGTCATTAACATAAAGTTTTTTTTTTCAAAAACGAGAACTTATATTTTGTAAAACAATATAAAAAATTTAATTTTGTTTTTTAACAGGACTTTACTTTTACCTCTCTTTTTATAAATTTTTAATTAAAAAGTATTTATTTTAAATACTTGTTTTGTTTACACAAAAAATTTAAAATATTATATTACAAAAAAAAAATTTTCTTGTTTATTTTATTTATTATTATTTTCATCTATCAAAAGCATGTTGTGCTCTTGTCATCTCATTGTTTTTTTAATCAATATTGTCCCAATTTTTTTTTCAATATTTTTTTTAATTTAGTCCCTTTTAAGGGTTTTATTTCTCCGTATAGAATTTTTTATTTTGTTGTGTGTTTAAAACAATTATAAAAATTGACCACAATGAAGTAACTTGTCATAAACATGTCATATTGTTTAACAAGTTTAAAATTATAGTACATTTTTTTAATATGTTTTTAATCCCACCAAACATTTTGGTATCGAAACTAAGCCTCCACTATAGACTAGTCTATAAACTAGACCAGACTATAGACTAAAATAGACTAGATTAGACTAGACTATAGACTAGAATAGTCTAGATTAGACTAGACTACACTAGACTAGGCCAGACTGTAGAATAGACTAAACAATAGACTATAGACTAAACTATATACTAGACTGAAGACTAGACTATAGAATAGACTATAGACTAGACTAAAAAATAGACTATAAACTAGACTATAGAATAGACTATAGACTAGACTACAAACTAGACTATAGAATAGACTAGACTATAGACTAGACTATAGACTAGACTATAGACTAGACTATAGACTAGACTATAGACTAGACTATAGACTAGACTATAGACTAGACTATAGACTAGACTATAGACTAGACTATAGACTAGACTATAGACTAGACTATAGACTAGACTATAGACTAGACTATAGACTAGACTTCCTTTTAAATCCAAACAGTTTCACACTTTATTTTAAAAATATATATTATATAACTCGTATTGATAATATTCTGTTACTCCATAATAACAATTTTGCATATCAAATTTTTGCTAGGTCATGTTTAGTAAATGAAGTTGAAAGCTGGGAATACATTTTTTTTTTTATTCAGCACCTTATTTTTTTATTCAACAAAATTTATTTAGCTCCAAAAAAACCGAATTTGTATTAAAGAGAACAAAAAACAGAAAATAAACAAAACAGATGTTTAATAAACTGTCGGAGCAAAAAATACTTATAATTTGGTAACACAGCCCAAATAAAAAAATTACATACTACAAACATACATACCTACATAAATTATGGCCATCAAAGACAGAAAGTATGGCCAACAAAAGCACAATGCAGCAGCAGCAACTAAAACCCAATAAAAAGGGGTCAGCTGTTTAAAATTTAAATTTTTGTGAATATAAAATTCTCACGTTCGCTTTAAGTCAGAAGAAAAATTAATACTCACGCAAAATGCAATAAATACATATTTCTCTAGGGAAAATATATAAATTATATTAAACCTTGTAAAAGGATTTATTTAAATACACACAATAAAAAGGAATCATAAGGTGGGTATGTCTGAAAATATATATGATTCCCTACAGCAGTTATGATTCATTGTATATCACTTATTTGTTTGATATTAAAATATTAATTGTATATCGTCAAAATACATGCTGTCTGTGTTTCTGTATGTCTGTCTGTCTGTCTGTCTGTCTGTCTGTCTATCTGTTCGTCCGAAAAACTGAAAATACAATAGACTGTTCAAACTGCTATTTCCAGTATATATATTAATATATTGGTTGTACATCAACTGACGTACTCTGGATACATATAGGTTTCTAAAATGATCTTACTGGGTTGGGCAGCTTATCTGTCCTTTCGTCTGTTTATACATGAAATGAAAAGGTTAAATTAAGCCATATTTAATAAATTGAGGATTCATTTCTTTATATGACTATTAATGGGAAGTATTAGTTATAGTCGTAAAAATATATATGAATTTTATTTTGTCCTGATAATTGCTTTTTTAGAATCTAATACATTCTGTCCGTCCTTCCGTCCATCCGAAAAAAGTGAAAAATAATAAATTGATGAATCTTGATGATCTTGTCATTTCTTTGTGATACATAAAAATATTGGTCGTAAACCCACAAATATATTCTAAACACTAATGAAATTCTAAGACGATCTTACCGTATTCGCAAACTGTTTGTCCGTCCGTCTGTTGATACTCGAGGGTAAAGGTTAAATCTAACAAAATTTATCAAATTAAGAATAAGTCCCAAATAAAGTGTTATTAGAAATTAAAATTCAAAGAGCCTTAACTTCGGGTTAAATCAATTATAAACCAGTTTTTACATAATTTAAAAAAAATCATAGAGCACATTCAAACAGTCCTTTTGATTCCTATTGTGTTAACATTACAATTAGCAAACTGATTACAAGTCTGATTCTGACCAAAATCAGAAGAAAATGACAGACAGCATTGGCTGTAACAAACATCAATACAAATGTATAATACCTTAGCGACTACAATAATGTACGATATAATTATACATACAAATTTTGCATGTAAAATACACAAAATATAGACAGACAGACATACGATACTTACTTATAGACAACCATTATGCATTTTAAATAATAAATGTGTATAAGTAATGATAATTGCTTTATAAATATTTATAGATTAATTTTATAATACTATTATTGAATTATAATTGTTGCTCTTGTTGTTGCTGGTACTGTAATTATAATAATTTTTCCATTTTAACCAAAAATACTTGTTAAATTTCTCATATTAAATGTATGTGGCCATATTAATTATAATTAAGCATAAATATATATGTATGTAAGAGGAAAATATATTAAATTTTATATAAAGTAGCCATACAGTTGCAGCTATATACATGTATATAGGTACATATACATATATATTTAATTCTGTTTAAATTATGCATTATTTGTTAAAAGTAATATCTTTAATTGTTTTATTTTTCACTGTATTTTATGCACACACACACACATAAACAAACAAATACATCATTATTGTTTTTAATCCCTAAAGTATGTTATATGTTGATTTTATACATGATTATGCCATAAAAATAATGCATTTATTAAGTATATAAGCTTAAAAAGTTTTAAAGCTTTTTCAAATTACTAATATTTACTGTTTGTTACTCTTCATCATATTTATAAATCCCTTAAAAATATTTAATTTAATGAAATTATTAAAACTTACTTATTATTGAGTGCTAGTGTTGTTACTATAGGAATTCAGGCAACTGTTGTTTTCGGCAACAAGTAAAGGAATAACAAAAACGTAAATTAATTTTCCTACTGATTCCAACTTGTGTGGTCATTGGTTTGATGTTGTGCTACTCTTAGTGGTTGGCCAATGTGTTGTGCTTTACTTACATTTAATTGCCGTATCCTAAAACTATGCTAATTATAAATAATGATTTATAAAACTAGAGATGTAAAGCACCCAATAACAACAACAAGCTGGTCACAAAGTAACATGAGTAAAATTGATTGCATAATTTAAGGAGCATGTGTGAAATTAAAAACTAAACTTGCATAGTTGGTTGCAACATCAGTAGTGGTGATAGAGGGTATATAAAAGTTTGTTGTTCGGTTTGTAATACTGAGAAATATTTATCTGAGATCCAACAATATATGTCCTTATGAAATTCAGAGACGATTTAGATATGTCCATCTGTCTGTCTGCATAATATTAACCCATAATATTAATTGTTTTCTTAAGTAGTTTGGCATTAAAAATCAGTAAGGTCAGTAAAATAAATTCGGATTTATGAGTACAAATTTATTACAATCTCAAAAAAATTTATATTTTTATAGTTTTACGCCTATAGAATTCATATAAACCCACAATTTTCCGAATCTGTTTATAATAGCTTCCTTACAAGGTCCCCTTCACTTAAAACAACAGTCCAACACAAACAGGATATAAATTTTTTTGAGGACTAACACTTCAAGCTTAAAAATTCATTGTGTAAATTGTTGATCTGTAAAAGCTACATCTTGTACTCAATATATCCGATTATACTCTATTAAACTCTTGTTATATACAATTGAAACTCGACTGTTTTAAGCAACTTTATGTACAACATCTTCTTATTGTTTGAGAATGCTGCTGACATTAAATCAACATAAATACACCATTACTGCTTAAATGTCAACTTAAACATTTTAAATATTTATTTGCAAAAATTTAAGTTGTCAGACTTAAAAAACAACTGCAAAATATACCAGTACTTTTGGAAACTGATAGTCTAATAAATTTCTTATTTTAACTTTAATGTCGAAAAACACAAAAATTCTCAAAAAACTCCTTTTTGAAGAATTATACTTAAGACATATATTTAAACACTAAAAGACCTTTTAAGATATGCAGTTCACTTTAAAAACCAACAAAATTTCATTAAACAGTAGCATATTTTAGGGCATTTTAAGCAAACTTAATGCTGTATACAAATTTCATAAAACTGTAGCATATTTTAGGGTATGCTGAGTAATGGAAGGAAAAGTATATTAATTTTAATAAACTTCTTTGAAATTAAAAAAGGACTTAAATTTAACATAAAAAACATAACAAATTAAAGCATAATTACAGAAAAAATCTAAACATTTTCTTTTGCAAGTTCAAGGGTGGCCAAAAAAACAAAAATTGTAAAAATATATATAAAACCACTTAAGTAACTTTTTACCCCTTTTTTGTAATACGAAACAATTAGAAAAAAAAGAAATTTCAAACATTTTGAAATATGTGATTTAAAACACCCTTGTTTTGTTGTTAAACAAATATTTAAAGCATATTTTAAGCTGTGTAAAGTATCTTATGTTTAGCATATTTTTAGGAGTCCCAAATAATGTTTACACATTTTACGAAGTTAAATTGTTGTTTTCTTTTTATTTTATGTAACGTCTTTAGCATAAAATGATATTTATTGGTAATAAATTAAGGCAAAAAGAAATAAATAAAATATTCCATTAGAGGCATATCAAAAACGTTAAACTTTCGTTTATGTTTTTGTTCTTTTTGTTGTTTAAAGAAGCATATCTTAGGGCCATTTTGTTAAATTTATTTCCTATATCCGTTTTGTATGTATAGCCGTTACTTTATTTATTCTCGTTTTAATCTCTAGAGTTCAATATGTTATTGGTTTTAGTGGATTTGGTCTGTTAGCAAAGCGAGAGAGAGAGAGAGAGAGAGAGAGAAAAAACTATGAATTTATATTTAAGTATTAGTGCAAGAATTTGTGTATACAACAAATAACCGCTTAAGGCTTAAATCTATAGTCGTAAATTTTGTAAATTTCTTATTGACAATGTTGCAAGTATTAAGTCAATATTTGTTGGTGTATGTATTTGTTATATTATGATAACCTTGAGCAAATGTTTGTTCAAGTTAAATGATAGAGTTCAATATTTATTGTTACCTAAAGTACCTATTTATCTGTGCTGACTTCTACTGATCTTATACTCAAATTTCATATATCAATCTTATCTGAAAATTCATAAGATTTAGTTCACATCCTTACCTAGATTAAAAACTATTGTAATTAATTTAAATTGCTCAAGGACTAAATAGAATAATCTCTATGAAATTGGAGTTTGAAGAAAAACAGGTCATTTTTGATTTAGAATATATGAAAATTTCTTTCGAAAATTATTTTAATAAAACTGAATTGTAAATATTGGATGAATGAAGAGTGTATTTGTAGTGCTAAGCGTATTAGAGATCTGACATATCGTGCCTACAGGGAAAATAGGTCTGATAGGTCTCTGCTTATCGCAGAGCTAGAAACAGATTAAAAACCATCATAAGAGGTGTTCGCAGGAAGTACTGTTTAAGATTTTTTTCTACATGTGATCAGAAACAGTTATGGTGCAAG
>NC_060954.1:37493406-37535029 GCF_022045245.1 Lucilia cuprina
TTACTAAATAATGTACCAATAATATTTTTGTATTATAAGTATATTTAATTGTAGACTAGCCAATTAGGCCCTATCGGCTTACGGCCATTGTTTTTGAATAAATAAAAATAAAATAAATAAATAAATATTCAATAATCTCTGAGATTTTTGAACTTAAAAAATTTATTAATAAATTTTCAGCTTTTCCTAACAAAACTTTTTTTTAACATTTTTATTACTTTTTCAGATTAAGTAAATAAATAAATAATAACTTAGCAGAAAACCAATATTAAATGTTTCTATTCAGTTTTCATTTAATTGATTTTGACTTTTAAAAGGTTCAACAATTTTTATAAATATTTTAAATATAACAATTTCTTAGCATACATTAAGGCAGTTTATGGTAAAGCCTATTTTAGGGATGTAAAAAAAAACACACACACAACAAAAACTAAATTAAATATTTATGATCTAGTTAGCTTTTAGAAAGCATGATTTGTGTTTTCTTGTTTTTTTTTATTTCAAAATATTATTTTTCTAACCACAAAAAAATGTAAAAGATGAAAAAATATAAACATTTTCTCTGCTGGCTTTTGGTGTTAATACCATTGTTGTCATAATTCTTAACCTTTAACGAAACAGAACGAAATTGTTTAATGAACAAGTGTTTTCTGTGCTCTTCTTTTTTGTAACCAAAACCTAATGTTAAAAAATATAAAAAGTTACCTTTCACCGAGTAAGAGGAGAACACAACACTAACCAAGCTATAATTATACAATAAAATTCAGCTGTTTCCGGTGTATTTTTCGTCGGTTTTTTTTTTTTTGGTGTAATGTTAAACGGAAAAAAGTATAATAACAACAATATGCAACACTTATTATCAAAGAAATGATGAGTTTTTCCTCTTTTTATTTAAAATGAAAATCATGTTCACGTGTTTTGGGGCCGGGGAGTTAAACCAGTAGTCTAAAGGGAATAATTCTCGTTATTTTTTACACGTTAAAAATACATAAATACATTCATATATCCATATATACTTAATTTAAATACTTTTGTAAGTGTATTTGCTTGTTTGAGGTAATTTTTAACTGAAAAAGAAATACCTTAAGGTATATAGACAAAAAGCTGGAAAATTGTCAATAATTCAAGCAAAATCAAAAATTTTGAACAAAAGATCATGGATCACGATGCGTTATTGATCTATATTTATCATAATTATGCAATTTTCTGGGTTTAATTTAGTCTTTATGTTGTCTGCATGAGATTAGTGTCACAGTGTACTGACTTGATTTTGATTATTAAAAACCATTTAAGCAACTTTATGTACAACGTCTTCTTAGTATTTGAGAATGCTGCTGTCATTAAATCAACATAAATACACCATTACTGCTTAAATGTCAAGTTAAATATTTATTTACAAAAACTTACAGTTGTCAGACTTTAAAAATAACTGCAAAATATACCAGTACTTTTGGAAACTGATACTCTAATAAATCTCTTAGTTTAACTTTAATGTCGGAAAAAACACAAAAATTCGCAAAAAACTCCTTTTTGAAGAATTATACTTTTTAAGATATGCAGTTCACTTTAAAAACCAACATATTTTCCAGTAAACTTAATGCTTTATACAAATTTCATAAAACTGTAGCATATTTTAGGGCATTTTTCAGCAAAAATGAGCAAATTAAGTCAAAAATGAGCCTAATTTCTGAACTCTAGTTAGCGATATAACACCGATCATGATTCGCTATATTTTGCCAGGTTATACTGATCATAAATTGGTACTTTTTGTAAATATTGATTATAATCATACAGGTCGACAAAATTTAAGAAAAATCTAAAAAATGGCTCCAAATTTGACGTTTCCAAAGGATTGAACAGCGAACTTAACTCCTGGTTTTCTCCCTTAAAGCAAAAATTATCCTAATAGCTAAACTTAAGTTTGCGATTAAACATCGATCATTCATGATAATTTGCGAGACTCTATTGATCATAAATTGGTACTTTTTGTTAAGTCAAAACACTGAGACTAATTTAGGATGGAGCTGAATTCGAATCTAACCTCAAATTATCTGCATAACATTTGAGGTTTGAGATATCGTGTCCTGAAATTTGAGAAATCGCCATTTTTGAGACCATTATTGTATGCCATATAAAAGTACTTCATATTACCTTTAAAACTTAATATCAGCCATGTCTTCTTTCTTCTTCGAGAAACTCATGTTTTTTGGTACCTGGACTACTGTAGAGCAGAGTGTATTACGCTTTTAAAATATTGTTTATAACAAACACAAATTAAGAATCCACGCCTTCTTGATGATGTTCCAATCAACACAAAAAAAACATTTTTCTATTCGGCTCAACAATATCTGTCCGTCATTCAACTTCAACGGATGATATCTCAGTAATTACAAGAGATTTTAAAACAGTTCATAAGGTATCTCGATAAAAGTTAGTTTAGGGTAACAGAATGGATTTTCAGATGATATGCAACAATTTATGAATAAAGATCTCTTCGAGCAGTTATAATGACAAAAATTGTGTTTTTATAAACTTCAGGACATTATATCTCAAAAATCTTGGATTTAGCAGGACTCAGTTTTTTTGAAGTATACTTTGGTCTCTCGGTTAAAAATTTGTCGGCCTGTGTTATTATCTGTTTTAAAGCTAGCAAAAAATACTTAATTTAAAAATTAATATAAAAATTTCTTTAGAGTTGAAAGAGTAAAAAGGTATATGATTTTAAAAAATAAAGATATTCCGTTTAAAACCGGGTAGTATGTATGTATATATTTATAAATACACACATTTAACTTGGTAATATATTTGTATTTTTTCTTTTTTTTGTTGCAAGTGTATATAAATGTATAAATATTTCTTTTATTATTATGATTATTACTTTTTATAAGTACCATAATGTAACGCTTCGTTATAATGCTTTAATGTGTAAATTGTGTACAATTCTTATGAGCGGAAAACGAAAACACAAAGCAAATGTATTTTACAACACTACACCCCCCAATCAAAAAAAAAGAACTCAACTAAAAAAAGTGAAAAAAAATACTTTGAATAAAAATGAAAATTTGCCAAACAGAAAAAAGCACACACCCTACCACATACACACATATACATACAACTAACAATACAAACACACCAGCAGAAAGGTTAACAATTTCCCTTAAAATAACACAATACTCAAAAAAAAAGGAAAAATAAATAAAAACTCATGGTGAAAGGAAAAGGAAATGTAAAAACCCTAATGGCGGGGGTCATATTCGTCTCAAAATACTTATGATTTATATTCAAGTATTAACAAAAACAACTACAACCAGCAGCAGCAGCAAAAAAATATTATTGTAATAATAATGAATATCACAAACAAAAAAAAAAAAATAATATTTAGGTATAAATTATATTAATATTAGCAGAGAAACGATACTGCTAATGATTTTTATATGAGCAGGGAAAAGAAAAGAAAAACAATAGAAATATATTCTTCCATAAAGAGTGAAAGAAAAACAAAACAGGTGTTTAGCATTTTTATTAGTCATGAGCTAAAGAGGTCATTAAGTCAAGAAAAAAGTTACAACATGTGGATTAAATTATATTTTAGGTACAGTAGTGTGAACGATTTTTAACGGATCCATTGTGTTTATACCCTACAAGGTGAAATTTAGCATTTGTGTGTTATAGATATAGAGCTTAAAAATACAATCGACCTTGACTAATTTTAATATTAATTTATTTAAGACCAATTCATTTCTTCAGATTTACTTCTAAATTTTCCTTTTGCAATGTTCATTCCTTCTGTTTTACTTATTATCACAGCCATTGTCGTAATTTGAAACACATTCTTAAAAGCGAACATTTTTTAAATCAACATAAGTTGATACCAAATTGACACCAATCTGTTGTCAATAGTGAGCTTACTACGGTTTTTAATATTAAGACAACGAACTTGTATAAAATTTAGACTTCGACAACGAATTGTTGCAATGTTGAAAACATTGCATTGTCTGTGTTGTCGTACGTATGTATAGACTTTGACAACGGATGTTATTGAAAAATTATAAACACTATGGTATGAACTTGGTAATAGGAGTGTATATTTTTTCAAAAAATAGAACTAGGACTCTCTAGTCTTTAAAACACATTTACAAAAGCAACCCCTATTGAAATTAACATATGTTGCTTCCCGCTTTAAATGGACTCATAAAAATGTCCTGCCAAAATATTACCACTTGTAGAATATCGAGTCAGCTCTGGCCCACTCTGACAGTGAATAGGACTATAACTTACTTGTCTTTTAGTTAGAACTTGATTAGACTTCTCACAGATATAATTACTAGGATATGTATGATTGGACATATGTCGGAATGTATAGGCTACCCACGTTATAGCTTCTGTATAAGTTGTTTGGATGAGGAAGAAGAGGAGTGGGTAGAATACATATGTGACAGCCCAGTCTTCCAAGAGCACAGACTACTCTATCTTGGTAAAGCTCTTTGGCATAACCTGGACTATCTTAGATATACATCACTAGTAAATATGATCGGTTTTATTAAAAATATCGACTGGTTCTTAAAGGCACCGAAGTCCCTCGAAATTAGGCAGGGAAACCATTATCCTCTAGGTGCAAACTATCAACATAAGAGAATGGAAGTTTTTACGATATTACAATGGTTCATATGGCTTTCGAGTGAACTCGCTAAATAGCGAGCAACCCACATAACCTAACCCATGTACGTGTGAACTGCTTTCCCTCAAAGAGAATACTAAATAAGTAAATTCTATTTCAATATCACTACCATGCCACAAACAAGTGACAACAGAACAGCAACTTATTTTGCATTAACGGACACTGGTGTCAACGAAAAATACAAAAATCACAGCATGCTTTTAGGTGAATAATAAATTAAAAAAAAAACACCTCCAGCATTATGTATATTTTGGATTATTGCATTTGTATGTAGAATTTGAATTTTTTTCCAAATATAACTTCACAAATGTAATTTCAAATATGATTAGATTTCAACAATGCAATAAACATATTTTTGATTATGTAGCATAGTTGTGGGCTGACAAATAAAAAAAATACAAACCGCAACATTTACAATAATAACGTGGTGACCTAATAAAATTTTTACACAATATTTTGCGTAATCAACTGGCATACAGTTTTATTTATAATTCTCATAAAAGCTTCAATTTATGGCGTATTTAAACTAAAAATCAAATACATAAAAAATATATTTTACATACATATGTATGTACAAAAACGCATGCTTGCATAAGTATTATATAAATGTTTTATTTGCAAATATATATATATTTTTTTATACACACAATCGCCTTCATCAACATCCACAACTGATTTATATCCCCTGATAAAAATATATAAACAACAATAGTATTTGTACACTGCGCAAAAACTAAAGTCAAATGCAAATGCTGAATAAAAAACAATATCTACATACTTCAGATATAAGAACTACTCTACCATATAAAATATATTGTTAAATACTGCTGCATAAATGTCAGTATAGACTTATTTAAAAAAAGGCAACTGCAAAAAAAAAAAAAAAACGAGTTGACTTTAAATAAAAACAACTGCAAAAATGTGAGTGAAACAAATAATGGAAAAAAACACTGACAATAATATTAATGATCTGAATATGTCAACGAATGACAATACAATAGAATACCATTAATTTGTTAAAAGCCAAACGAAAAAAAATTTTACATATACGCAGACATAAAAACAAACATGTTAGTGGGTCTATATTAGGGTGGATATAATTATTTTTTTTTTTTAAATCCTACTTTAAGCTAGGCTTTATCTATTCCAAATTTTTAAACAATTTTACCATGAAATTGCAAACTGTACAATTATTCTCTAACTAATAATTAGTTATTCTTTAAGTCAGCTCAGTTTTTTGTTCAAAAGTATGCGCATGTATCTGGCCAGATATTTTACGAATTTAACTGTGATTTTAATATATTGTTAATTTGGTTAGGGGTTTGAGTCTTCAGGTACCCTCTACAAATATTGTTAGATATCGTAATACTGTTACTAAAATGGCATATTTTTCATATAAATGTACTGAAATACATAGTGTTTCTCGCCAGATACATGCGCTACGTACTTGACTATCGGAACATGTGCATGACGGAGGGTTAAACGCAACAACCCAGCAGTTCGACAAAGACTTAATGCATACGAAAAAGACAGTAATTTCCACTTATAGTTAACCACCTGAATGATTGTAATTCGTATGTTTTGGGTCATTCGTCACGAATGTACCCTTTGTAATCGAGAATGAAGACAGTCGTCACTTTAGCGTCCTCTTTGTAAGCGGGAGCAGAGACAGTCGTCTCTTTACTCTGCTCAAGTAAACTAGAGATTATACTCTTAAAAGTTGTTTTTTTTTTGTTATACTTCCGAAAGTAGTAGTAGTAGACTCTTAAAAGTTGTTTTTGTTTTATTGAACTTCCGAAAGTAGTTATTTTACCCATCTTTTGGAGAAATATTTTACCTTTATTTCCATTAAAATCTTATCACCTGTTGGTTCCAATTCGCATTTTTTGGACCATTCATCAGGAATTAAAGTAAATCGTCACTTTCCTGGAATATGTTTATGTTAGTTTTATAGCAAGAAAAGTAGCGCCAGTTTAATAGCTAAAAATGTGACTGACTTCCAAGAACCCATTTGGAAATTACCATCCTTTGATTATTTTTGACCGTCTTTTGGCAGTTTCTTTGTAGGGTGTAGAGTGTCGATTGACTTTCTCGTAGGACAAGCCCATGTTAAAATGGTTGGTCACCTGGGAGAACAGACGGTTAGTGTGAACACTATTTCTGTTTTTAGAAAAAAATTTATAGATGAACCAATCAAAGAATTTTACATAGGGTTAAACGTGTCTTTATGAATGTGTGAACGCATAAAAACTAAGTGCGTGTGAACACAGTAATTTGGTATTTGGTTGATTTTTTAAGTCCGATTAAATTGACAGTTTCCTCTTTTAGTTAGTTAGGTAGTTAGTTAGTTAGTTAGTTCCTTAGTTAGTTAGTTGTGCCCTTCTTAACCACTGCCCCAATGCCGAATAAAATTATACTATAGAAGGAGTACTTATTGAGCAAAATGTTCCGAAACGAAATTTTCTATTTGTAAAAGAGAACCCCTAATACTCATATAGCTATTGGTAAAAATTAACAAAATAAAAATATCGATGAAAAAAATAAATAAAATTCAGATAGGTAATAGTAATGAATGAATTAATAAATTGAGTCAGTGTTTGTTGGAAAGGTATATATGTAGATAGAATACTATGGTATGTATACACATATGTTGTACTCCATTGTGGCAATTTTAAATTGTAACAATACATATACCAATAAAAACATAAAAAACCTAATAATTTTGTTTACTTCAAGTAAACAAAATTATTAAGTAAAAGTTATTACTTTCTGCATTACTCTGAAGAAGTTTTTTAATAATATACTTATGTATAACATGATATATGAACACATAGCTAAGTTTAATGAGCTGATAACTCCATATTTGTAATAAAACAAAATAACTTACTTAACTGTCCTGTGTGTTATTCAACTGCATATTTGTAAGTAGGCAGGGTAATTTGAAATTTATTTCATTGACTTTTTAATTCATTATTTTACATTGTAAGTTCTTGCTGCGATATTATTCAATCATACTTTGGTCAGTTACGATGAAAAATAACTAAAAATATTTCAAATATTCAGGTGAAAGGTATCCAAAAAAGTCCTAACAATATGTGTGCTATTCACATGAAAATATCCTTTGAGAATTTTTTTTAAAAGTTTAATGAAAAATTCGTCAAAGCTCAAGGAATAACTATTGAAATTCACATGTTCTTGAAGTTTCGATAAATGCCGGAAAAACAATTTATTTTCCATGTCAACCTTTCGTAAAAATAGCTACAAAGTAATTCTTTAAATAAAGCGATTTCATTCATACATTTTTCTGAAGGCCTTGTCAATAAAATGCATTGTGAAATCAATAAAAATGTTTTTGGATTAAAACAAAAAAAAAAATTCTTTTGTATTATATGTTTTTGTTGTTAAAAAAGAAACTTACGTATTAAAGAAAGGAAAAACTACAAACAAATATATATGGAAATTTTTGCATTGTTGTTAAAAATACAGATAAAAGAATATTATAAAGTCATTGCATTTCAACGGGATCCAGTTACCATGGTATAAGCGTTAAAAGGATGTCAACCATAAAACAACTACAAATAAATAAAAATTAAAAATATAAAAAAATAAAGCCATATATAGAGAAATGCGAATGTATTAAAGTTAAATTTTACATCTCTGATTTCCTTTCTTAGTGGATATGGGCCTTAATATTTAAGAACATTTTTCGAAACTCTCTTAATCCTTATTTTGGATACCAATACAAAATTGTTTTTTAGGAACATGTTATTAAACAAAACAAGCCCTTTAAACTTTCTTATACAAAAAGTATGCTTTAATTTTCTTTATTCAAATTTATATTTTAAATATAATAACATCACCCTAAAGTATGCTATAAAATTCAATGTTCAATTTTAGGGAAATATATAATAAAATATATAATGTATTGTGAAGAAAATAAAATTTTAATATAAATTTATTTAACCTAGTTTCGTGGTCAAAATAAAATTCATAAATATATAGCATACTTTCTAGAATCAACACTCTATTTGCCCTTTTAATATTCTTCCCTCAAACCAAAAACAAAATTTCCATATTGCTTATTTTCATTTCATTTTCTTTTTCCACTTTTGTTTTTCCACATGTCCACAGACATCTTCACTCACTCAACTGGCTGACCACAGAAGACGCCACTGCCGTTTTCAACGTCAACAACTTCACGAACTACAATTGTCACAACGTCAACTGAAACGTCAATTTAATGAATTGAAATATCATCGTATTGCCGAACGTGTACGCAGTATTGAAATTGAACAACATCGCATAGCAGATGCCAATTTTAATCTATCACGTCAGATAGCCTCACTCGATAAGTTACACTCATCCATGCTGGAGCTACTCGAAGATGTTGAGAATGTTCAAACCAAAGTTGATAAAACTGTACCCGAATTACGTCACGAAATCTCAAAATTGGAATTTGCCAATGCCCAGCTAATGTCCGAACAGAATTTGGTGCGTGAAGAGGGTAAAAATGTGGCACGTTCGCTGCAGGCAATGGCTGTGAGTGTTAGTACTTTGCAGGATGAACGTGATGGTATACGGCGTATGCAATCAGGCGTTAGCGAAATGCGTACAAAATTGGATCGTTTGCAAACAATGGTTGAGGATGTACAAAGAGCTATACAACATCGTCAGCATCGTGGTTATGGCAACAAGGATAACAAGGTATGTATCTATGTATGTTGTAGCAAGAAATTGTAAATATGTTTATGTATGTATAATAGAAAGGATTTCATATAAATGACTAGTATACCTGATAGACAAAAATTTCAGCAAACAAAAGGAAAAACTCCCTCCACCACAATAGCTACAATATTACAAAAATTTACACAAAACGTTAACATTTTTGTTTTCTATTCTATTTCCTGGCAATAGCTGATGTACATGCATATCTGATATTTTTTTGTTTATTTTGTAACTTCTATGTTATATTCTTTCTATACATATACATATACATGTATGTGTTTTGTTTTTTATTTGGCAGATTTTGTTTCCATTCTAATAAATTTCAAATTGAGATTTTTCGTAAAGTTTTTCTGTATTTTTTTAGCTTAACATGAGGTTGCTGTTTTATTAACATTTCTTTTTGTATTTCTGTTGGAAATCTGTCACGTTGTGTCAACGTTTGCATACACATGATTTGTTTGTTAAAATATAACATGCCATTATTTTTGCATTTTTCAACTCCAACATTTACAATGAAAGCTGACAATTTCTACTGCAATACACTAATAGCTAAAATGAAACCAAAATTGGAAAAAAACATATAAAAAATCCCTAAAAGTATATTTTAATTTAAAGTTTACAAACTATTCAAAAGCAATTTTCTCTCTTTTTTTAGATATGTAGAATATTTATTTAAAACCCTAAAAACAGACCATTTAACTAGAAATCTGTTTTATCTAAGCAAACACTCACAGCAATACGAAAAAAAATTCATTAATTTTCTGTTGCTGTGGAAAAAATCCTTAGTTTAATTACAAATAAAATGCCATGGTGATAAGAGTATACATTAAGGCGTTTAGTTATATTAATTAAAACCAAATGAACTAATGTTTATGCATGTTTTTCCTTAGACATTTTTACATAATCTTTTTTTTAATCTTATCAGAAAATTATAATAAATTAAATTTTAATTATAAATAAATGTTTTTGAAATGTGTTAAAACTTAAATATTAGTTTAAACTGTAATTTTTCACTTTCTATATTTTATTTCAAACTAAGTTAAATGTAAGATTCATCACTGCCAACGAACAGCGACCACACATGTTAGTTTTGACATTTATTAAATTCAACGTTTAATTTATAACTGTTTTTGAGTTAACGAAATCCCTGAAGTATGCTTCAGTTTTAAACACTTTTCTATTACTATTCAGTAGAGAATTTAGCTTTAACTTAAAATAAGTGATTAATTATATGATTCCTTTAAATTGTTTTAATTTAAAAACAACTATGAATATTAAGTCGGGCACGACCGACCATATGAAACCCTACACCAGTGAGTATGTTAAACATTTATGTAGAATTTTATAGGAGAATTTTGGCCTTCAAATCTTTTTCTGAAGTGGACTTTGTACGGGGGCTAGGGTTAAATGGGATCCGTTTGGTTAAGACCTTTATAAAACTAATTTTTGACAATTTGTGGAGTAATACAGTAATATATAACATATTAATGAGCTTAATAGCCCTAGTGAGAGGGTACGGTAAAATAATGGACCGATTTCAACCATCTTCAATAGCTTTCGTTGGGTAGAATGAAGAGATTCCCAATTTTCATCAAATTATATTGAAAATTGGGACCTGCAGCGTCCGCACGAGCTTTACATGGACACATAGATAGACGGACATAGCTAAATCGACTTAGAAAGTGATTCTGGCCGATTGGTATACTTTAAGGTGGGAGTTACTAACGTCAGCACAAACGCTTTATACCTTCCTCAATATAGTGGTGTTGGGTATAAAAATGTGTAAATCAAAAAGGACTTTTAGGAATAACATTTTCCCAGAACTACAATAGATAAAAATTCGTTTGTATAACTTAAGGCTTTAAATTCTAAAATTTAAAGCATACTTTATGTTTAACAACAAACTATAACCAATATAATTTAACGTTTTACTGCATTTTGATTTCAAATCTGTGTTAAGCCACCAAAATAACTTTTTCTGGCACTTATTATGCCACAAGCATTTCTACAACTGTTCAAAAACTAATACCAAAATCATGTCTCTTTCTTTCCTTTGTATTTTTGTTTTTAGAAATTCTTACATCATCATAACAATACATCATATGCTGAACAAGAAACCACAACAACAACAACCGGCACACCAACACAAAATGCTGAATCTTTAGTTGCCAAATTGGAAAATGTTGAGGCACAATTTGAATCAATTATTGAAAAACTGCCCAAGGATTGCAGTGAAGTGACACCGACAGCCACAAATGCGAATGGTGGTCTCTATCTTATAGCACCTTCGGCCGAACGTCATCCGTTGATGGCTCACTGCAGCTCAGATGGTTGGACAACAATACAAAGACGTTATGACGGCAGTGCAGATTTCAATCGGTCATGGGAGGATTATGCCAATGGTTTTGGTTCACCAGCCGGTGAATTTTGGATGGGCAATGAACAATTACATCATTTGACGCTAAATAATTGTACACGACTGCGGGTGGTCATGCAAGACATTTACGACAATGTCTGGCTGGCCGACTATACACAATTTTACATATCGTCGCGCTCTGATGGTTATCGTTTGCACATTGGTGGCTACAGCGGCAATGCCTCTGATGCCTTGGACTATCAGCAGGGCATGCAGTTTTCGGCCATCGATGTAGATCGTGACATATCACAAACGCATTGTGCTGCTAACTATGAGGGTGGGTGGTGGTTCTCTCATTGTCAACATGCTAATCTAAATGGTCGCTATAACTTGGGCTTGACATGGTTCGATGCGGCTCGTAATGAATGGATTGCTGTCAAATCATCACAGATGATGGTCAAACGTCAGTCGACGTCGACATGCCAGTACATACAAGAATCTTTAGCATCGACCACAAAAGCCTCAGCGACAATGACAACAACAACAACAACAGCGACGACGACAACGTCAGCGTCGTCTTCAGCGACAATAAATTCTAACAAGTCAATACCTTTAAATAACTTAAGAATACCAGGACAAACATCTTCTCTGTAGAAGATTTTTTCTTCATCTACATTCATTCCCCAAATATCAGCATCATTATCATCAACATATATCATCTCATCTTCATAATTTTTCCCAATTTCATTCCTTTCATATATTCATTCATTCCTTGTGTCCTCATTCTTAAGTTATTGATGCATAAGGGATTTAAAGAAAACAATGAAATAAAATGATATTATTCTAAATTGTATTTGAAAATTTGTTGCAAAATTTTCAAATGCCCGAAGAAAAGTATGAAAACTTGTTAGAGTTAGAACCACCAAAGCCATACCTTATTATAGTTTGGAGTATAGTACGATTGTGTATGTGTAAATCTGAAAGATTGATTGATTGATAAAGCAAAAGATAGAGTGAGAGTGTAAGAAAAAAATGTATTTGTATGTAAATGTTGAATATTGTTGGTTGATATTTATGATTTAGTGATGCACAAATTTATGGAAAATAAACTTTTTCATAAATTTTATGAACAATATTAGAGGGTAACTCAATATTTGTGGTATTTGTATCATTTTCGTCAGAGGTCTTAATTAAATGACTTAAAGTCGCTTTTGATCCCTTGTTTAGTATCAGCACTTTTACTTAGCAGAGTGATTTTAAATCTTATGAATACTTCTAAGGACTTAATCATAACCCAGGAATAATAAACAAAGTAATTCCAAAAGAATAACATTTATCATCACTTCAAAAGCAGCAGTAGATGAATTTGTTTACCTTCTGTGGAAGTGATGTTTATAGATTACCAAAGAAGCAAAAATAATAAATTTTTGTTTAAAATTGAAAGTATAGTTTGTGTATTAAAATTTTTTTGAAATCAAACACATTTTATTTTGGTGCAAATTGATAAATGCGTGTAATATATTTATTTATGTTAATATTATTTATGTCAAATTGGTTGTATTCTATAATACTTCTATTTCACTTCCTAATAATTTCCAAAAAAAGAACATAAAAATGACATCCTGAGAATGACTTCAGATGTAGTGAATTTGGAATCAAATAAAAGAAACATCCCTTCTATGACAAGCCTGCTTTAAAATAATCACACACTTTTTATCTCAAGATCACTCTCTGACTAATAGTTCGAGTCTAAGTCGATTTTCAATTACAACTACTTGTAATGTATAATTGAGGAATAATCAGTTACAGTTACTTGTAATGTATAATTACAACTACTTGTGATTGCAATTGAAGTTATTATTGAAGTTATTACTTGTAATTGTAATTTAAGTTATCAATTACTTGTAATTGTAATTGAAGTTATCAATTACTTGTAAATGTAATTGAAGTTATCAATTAAAATTACTTGTAATTGTAATTTGTAATTGAGAAACCCTTAATTGCAGTTACAAGTAATTGTAATTGGGAAAACTTTAATTACTTGTAATTGCAAAACTTTCTTATAATTGTAATTGTCAAATTTTAAATACAATTACTTCAAATTACAATTATGTACCAATCCTTACAAAATTCGGTAGAGAGATTTTATGTAAATTTAAAAAACCTCTAGTTTAGAAATCAGTTTAAACAGACAGACGGACAAGACCAATTCGACTTAGAATCTAATAAGAATCTGATAAGAATATATGCATGTATGTACTTTTAGGGACGTATAATAAATATTTCTTCTTCTTCATTAATGGTGGGTATACAAATTTGGGTTTCCTAAACGTTTATTAAGTGAATATTCATGAAACCGAGATGTTCTGACTTTGATAAAAGTATTTGATTAAATGTTTTAAATATTTTGTTGATTACAAATCTTTAAATTTTTTTTTTTTTTCACTGATTGAACTAAAACTATGACATTTTACATGGGAACTACGGTGAAATGTTCCCCGATTTTAACCATTTTCAATACCAAATAAACTACATTAAGTTGTGGAAAAGTTTAGCTCTTCTCGTTTAGGTCCTTGTTGGGGTCCTATGATCAATTTTTTTATAAATTATATGTGGAATGACTTAATCAATATTTATTCTTCTTCATTGATAATAAACATCAAAAATTTTATTTTCCCCTAAATGTTTAATAAATAAACTAAAATTAACCGAATTTGATGAAACTATTTGATTGAAACTATTAAAAATTTTGCTAATTACATGGCATTAAATAAATTATTATTATTAAACCATGTAAACCAACACTTTATTAGAAATTTTGTACTAAATTCAGACGTTACTTTGAAAATTTAGAAATAATTGAATCGATCAAGGATCAAGTTGATTTACGTTACTTTTTTACGAGTTACTTTTTGAAACAAAATCAACTTTTTAATTGAAAAATCAAAAGATCTCTGTTAAGTAAACTTGACTAGAGTTAGATTTCAGAATTTCATGGTAAATATCTATTAAAATTAAGGTCACAGAATCACATAAAAACATATCAACTTTGCCCTTATCTACTAAGAGCAAATATTTTAAATATATTTTCAACCTCAAAAAATTTAAGGACTTTTTGTATTTCTCTATTAAACAACAATATTACATACATTTACATACATATACATATTTTGTAAATAATACAAAAATTTGACTAAATAATTTTTTATGTTTATTGAAGATATATTTTTTTCTTAAATATTTTATAAGTTTCGGTTTTTTGTTTAAATTTACATAACATTTTCTATTTTTATTATTATTATTAAGATTTATCAAATATTTACTTGGCTTAATATGATTTTTTACTTGTTTAAAAGAATATTTTCAATTTAATTAAAAAAAAAATAAAAAAACTTTAGCAAATAAATACAAAAATAAAAACAAATAAACTATAAACCTAAGCGTCCATTAACAGTCAATATCACTTACATTTAAAAAACTAAATACAAAAACTGAATAATACAACAAAAAAATAAATAAACAATATATTAAAAAAAAATAATAATAAGAGAAAATTACAGACAAAGATATTTAATAATAATAAATAAATACAAAAAATAATAATTACTAATAATGGGTAGTCAACCGATGAATGCATTGAAAAACACTAACTAAAAACCATGTGGAAGTTTTGAAAGAATTTATTTGTAGTTTTTAAAATTAAACTAAATAAATAAATTAGGAATGAACTAATAAATATGTATAAGAAGTAAACAAAACAAAAAATAAGAAAAATAAAATATTTGTAAATAATTTTGTAATTTTTAAGTTTAGTTTGTACGTCTAATGTATGTCTAATTGTATTGTAAGTGAGCTAAAAAAACAGAAAAAACTATTTATAAAAAAAAGAAAAATTAAAAACAAAAGCCAAATATTGAACAAAAAATTATAAAAAAAATAAAAAAAAACAAATATTGGTATTTTATTTGTCTAAAAAAAAACTATCATGAAGGTATTCTATTCAAAAGGAAAGGTGATATAAAAAATTCAAATAGTTATGTGGTTAAATTTTTTAACTTTTTAAAAATCTTGGATTAGTTCCTTTAGAAACTGCAAATTAAAGTACAAAATCATTTAAAAATTTAAATTTTTTTATCTTATTTGCTTTTAACCAGAGAAACCATGTTTCATATGATGCATCACACGAACTCGTGCATAAGATAATTAAACGTTTCGCCATCGTTTTATTACAGCATATTTTACCCATAAAAGCATAATTTTGCATGATTTTTCTTTTGTAGCATATTTAGAGTTCTCAGAGCATATTTTACACGTTATGTGCTTATTTTGATGTTTTGTACATTATTTTTATTCTCACCATAAACACATCGATGTGATGACCATAGACCACAAAAAACGATTTTGGTATAGACAAGATTTGTTTTGTATTGAGCAGCATACTTTCTCATTCATTCGTCACACCTATGCAGAAAACACATCCTACAAACTCACTATAAGCAAACGGATGGGTAGGCTTACATACCCCTACATTCATCCGGATCATACGCAATTAACACCAACTCATTTTATACGCTTAGTAACTCCACTTGCCTTGTTGGCAGAGTTCTTTTTCAGCCGTTGGATGAGCTTCTTTGTGATCCATCACCGCCCCACTGTGATTCTTACATGTATTTGGAGTTTCTGGTCTAGTATACGTGTACTTTGCTCATGTTGCAATCTTTTGTCATAGTGACACGTTGGGCAATAAAAGGTGTCATTAGACAAGCTCAATTTAACCCCGACAAATAAGAAGACAACCACTGGTAAGAGCCAACAGAAGGGGTGGACCCAACATCTATTGATGCTATGAGGGATAACATGTTTTATGAACTCTCACAGGCAAGATGGGAAAATGAGCCAACTTGTACTCGAGCAAAGAAGATATGGCCAAAGCTTGATAAAGAGCGCACGGACCATCTTCTAAGACATAGCCGAACCAAACTCAGCAGAACTATAACTGTCATCACTGGCCATTATAAATTTGGTAACCACGCAATTCGACTTGGATTACCTTATAACATAGAACATCTTCTTTGTCCGTCACTGGAGGACATCCGACTTCGGTATCTGGGACATCGAAAAGAAGGGACTAAAATAGATATCCTAAATGCCTTTATCAGGCACTGCGATTGGTTTGACGAGAAAAACTCAAATAGCACTGACTAGTAGCTAGACTCTTTCTCTCTTACGTTATGTTCTTAGTCTCTCTCTATCTATCTTTATCTCCGTCTTTCAATAGATTTTAATACACCTTAATGCCTCTTCACTATCATCACTTTTAATACACTTACAGGTATCACAAAGAAACCAATAAGACACACGTGTGCATCAGCCTGAACTACCAACCAACCATGAGGAATGCCATATCCCTTCAAACATTATTATCATCTTAAAACTAGCCCCAATGCTTTCCTCGACCTTATATGTCGCCCAAGTAAGTACATTACTGAGATGGCTTCTGTTGTTTCGGCAACAGAACCTAGGGGACGTTACTGGTGGTTCGAAGAACACAGAAGAACACATATTTAATTAACAGACTTTTTTCAGTGGCGTGGAAAAGACTGAGGACTCGTTTTACATCACAAGTTTATAGTCCCGGCGGACTAGAGGTACTGGTAGCACCTCTTTATCCAGAAATTGCAATACACAAAAATGTGGGTAATTCATCAAGGAAATATGCCCTGGGGGCAGATGCCCTGTGGGTACAGATACCCAACAAAGGATTCCCTCAGAAACAATACCGAATTTATACGAAATTATAGACTTTACTGCGCATTGGTCTTTAAACCAACATGTTATACGCGCTACCAGTTCCTGCGTTACCAGATGATGCGGCTCTCATTCCACGAAAATACCCAGGATATGTTTGATTCAATCCCGGCAGATAATAGATATTGTTAGATTACAATACTATCGAGATAAGAGAGAAGTTCATCAAAATCTGCGAATATTAGGTATTGGAGATTACGACAATTTAAACAGTCTTTATTATTTTGATTATGTATGTATATTTTTGCACCCAGAACTTCAACGCCTGTATATATTTAGATAAAAATATATTTAATATTAAAGAAATACTAGGGCATATCTGATTATTAAAATTTCAGAAGAAAACAACAACAACAAATAAAAATAACAATAATATTTTACATATGTATTTATGTATCAACACAACAATAGCCTTAAGCGTATCAATCAAATTACACATATACACATGTATAAAGTACATTGTATATAAAAATATTTACATATTTTAAACTGTTTAACTCAAGAGTGTCATATGTAGAAAATTATAATAATCAGTCGGACTTAATTTTTAACATTTTGCAAGTAAAAATTCAACTGTAATTTAAACATTAGCCCCCATATTCATAAATATATTAATCGTAAATTTAAGGTTTATACTACACACATTTTCCATACAACTCCTACAATAAACCATCAATAACAAATTTATTAAGCATTTATGAATACGGAGATAATATTTTTTACCATTCCTAATAACATACTTTTTAATAACAAGTGTTTTCTTGATTACATAGATGTAGTTAATATTAGTATTCCAACACCTTACACTGTGACTTCAATGTTTTTTATTCAAAACCAATTATTTTCACAAAAAAGCTTTTTAAGAAAACAAAGGATATTTTTGAAGTAATTGAAAGATATGTGTATGTTTGTATATATTGAAATTAAACAAAAACAAGTAAGTGCTCCATATACGGCTGTGCCGAATCTTATATACCCTTCACATTAATGTATTAAAAGAAACAAACGGTACTAATTGTATTAAAAGAAATAAAAAAACAGTTCCAGGAAGATTTAATAGATTTTCGTTCAATCAGGGTGCTGCGTGTATGTTTAAAAACCAGAAATTAGGTCCAAAATTATCTTTCTACAGAACAGACGTATTAAAAAATTCCCTTTAATATGTTTTCACTTTCTCCGGGCACTATATGACAACTTTCAAGTTTCAAAATTATAGATAATTCAAAACAGTACTTTTTGAAGAACAAACGTTCAAAAATTGTATGTCTCTAGCAAATAACAACATAATGCTTTTTTCGCAACGTGACATTTATGCTCAGCGTTGTTATTATAAACAAGCAAGTACAATAACAAAATTTACCGGTTGGTTATTGTTTGTTAACAATTTCTGTTTGAGCATGAATTAAAATTCGAAAATTTTGATGAAATTTTCAAAGGTTGTCTCCGATTTTTCCCGATCGTATGTCTGACAGAATTATTGAAGATTCTGATCTCGTAGTTATTTGGGTTCTTCTGAATACTGATTTCAGCAAACACTTAGCCAAATAAACCAGACCACTTTCTAATCTGGTACTACAGGTACAGACTTGGATTAATAAAATGTTGGAATTGAGCTGATAATGTTAAGTTTGGAGTGAGATGTACTTGGGATAATTCACAGATGATTAGAATGCTCTAGGGGTATGAGTATAGCATCTATCGAGTTTGATGTTGCGTTGTCTATTTACTCTAAACTAACGATTGGCTTTTCCTTGTCGGGTTTAGAATGAGCATGCTCATGACACCTGTCATTCCCCAATGGGACCTCCATTTGGGCAAATTGTACGTATACTGAACCGGAAATTTTATATACGGAAATATCCAACCAGTGGTTAAAAAAGATACATAGTAGGTGTTCACGTATAGAACTTCGATATTAATACACATGGCATGGCATGCCTAGTGAATACCCTTAATTTGACTTCTTTTTTAGGCCAATGTAATTGTGTGTCGTAATTTTTGTTAACAAATTGTTTTCTTTATACTTTTAATCTTTTTGAAATGAACATTGGGCGGAAGTGGGGGTAAATATAGGGAATATACAACAATGATAAATAAAATAAAGATAATAAATTTTAACAATTCTTCTTTTTGTATTATAAGATAAAACAAAGAAAATCAAAGAACAAGATTCTTTGAATTTTATGTTTGAAGTTTTTGAAATAAAATAATTTGAAATGCAGATTTACAAATGTAATTAGTAAAATTATATAAAGAAAAAATACAAAAGTACATTGTACATATGAACATAAAAACATTAGGGTAATATTCAATTTCGAAAACTGAACATTTGTTAGTCAAATGATTATAATTGTATTAATGAAAATAGTTGAAATTAATTTATATCACTCCATCGAATTCTGATTATTGACTCAAGTTGCAAGTAAAATGCCCTCTAGTGAAAATAACCATTGAACCATTGTTAGTATTAATATGGATATATGACAACGTGGTGTAGTTTAATATAATATTCTTTTTAACTAAAATCTTACTCAGATTAACTTTTTTTCGTTTGTATATTTTTACCCCAAGCGTATTGTTAATATTTAATTGAATATTAAGTATACGTTTTTGTACCAACATTAGTGGTTGTAGAGGGTATATACTTAAATATATATACATACGTTTGTCATTCTTTGTGTAACAGTATGAAATAACCATCTGAGACCCAACAAAGGAATATATTTTCTTGACCCTTATGGAATTCGATATAGCTATGTAATTCTGACTGTCCGTCTGTGTAAACACGCTCATGTATATTCACCCAATATATTCACTATTATCCGAATTAAAACATTAGCCTCCAAATTCATAAAGATATTAATCGTTTATTTTAGGTTTATACTACACACATTTTTCATACAACTCCTACCATAAACCATTGGAAATTTGAATAAAAAATTTTACACAACCTCAAAAAAACCTTACTTTTAAAATTTTTTATAAAAATTACTGCAGGTAAATGAATGAATTTTGGCAGATATGATATGGGTTTGTCATAAATAAGTAAACTTTTTGAAGAAACGAAAATAATTGCAGCACATTTATAAGTACTGTCGTAATTTCTTCTCATAAGTACATAAGTACTTACTGAACTCAGTATCGACGGTAGTAAGTTCTTACCGATAAGTACTTGCCTCCATTGAGATACCCGTGTTAAAATAATGTCCTTAAATGCTATTGTGTAAGTTTTTGCTGGGTAAGTATCAACTGCAATTACTAGCTGCCATACTAGATAGCAAAAAAGTAAAAGTAATATAAATTATTTAATATTTAAATGCAATATTATAAGTTGATGTTGAATTTTCTAGATAAACATTTTGTACGGTTAAAAGTAAATTTATGTATGTCATTGTAATAAAAAAATAACAAGTAAAATAAAATAAACAGAACGGAGACATTTGAAAAGAAAAATCGTTATAAAACATAAAATGTCTGTATGTCTGCTAAACAAACACTTGTAATTTATTTTGTTTTCAATCTTTTAACATTCATTGGAAAACAGTTTTCTTTCTATGAAAAACATTTTTACCCTACAGCAAAATTACAGGCTGTATTTTAATGAGTACACTAGATTTTATAAGAAATAATAAAAGTTACATACTGTATATTACTTAAGATCATGCACAATGGAAAATGTAAGATGAAAACAAGTAAGAGTTTTATGTCAGGCTGTGCCTAATCTAACATATCCTTCACCGTGATATAGATTCTCATTTATGCCCTTATGTTCAATATTATAGAAAATTCCAAAAATACCAATACCAAAATCCCCTTTTACAGGTTATCACTTACTTCAGGCCCTATATAGGTTCTACATATTTTATAAACAAGCAAGTACAAAAACATAATATAACGTATGATTACGTATTTTGTTGCTGTTTGTTTACAATTTCTGTCTAAGCATGAATAAAAAAATCTAAATTTTTGATGAAATTTTCAAATGTCTCGGATTTTTCCTCATATTTTCGTTATTTATGGTCCGATTTTGCTTCTGTTCTTCCCAATCGGAGGTCTGATAGAAATATAAAGATTTAGATCTAGCATATAACTGGGATCTTCAGAAAACTGGATTGGTGAAGCCTCCACTTTGGAGTTATTGCAATCCCGGGGTATAGAGGGGTTTTCCAATACCTCTAATCTGGCCGGGACTAAAAAATTGGTTACTGTCTACTGCCTGGCTTAGTCTTTGCAAAGATTAAAAAGAGGTCAAACCAGAGCACCTCATAATCTTGTACTACGGGTGGCCAGTTGCCCGCAAAAATATGTCCTGGCTGGTCAGTTGGTTGAGGTTCCTTCGGGATACACGTGGTGGCTGTGGTTTAAATCCGAATACGCGGGAAGAGTAAGTTGCGGTGAAAAGACTGATGCATGGCAAAGTCTATAATTAGGAATAAGTTCGGTGCTGTTGCCGATGTGTTGGATATATAAATGGTATCATATACAAGTGATTAGATTAATTGGAGAGTAAAGACTGATTGTAACACATTTACCACCACAACATGTTCTCTGTAAATACGTAAAATATCTTTGGATTATTTGATGGATTAATACTTCGGTCTATCGGTTACGTCTCTATGTTCTGTCTGTGTGGTTTTAAACAGATGTAATGTTGTTGCACCTCGGAAGTTAAGCAACGGAATAGCAATGATGTAAGAAGCACAATAAGGGGACGTGAAGTCATCGCAGAAGCTCACCCAGTGGTTGAAAAAACCTCCGTGAAATATGGCATACGCGGCAGATGTGGGTCTTTCTTCATCCTAGGCGTATTATTAATATTTAATTGAATATATATTAAGTATATGTATAATACACAGATAAACTTATTGGTCATTATCATTTTGCTATAAGACGATTTAATAATAATAAACATTATCTAAGCTTTATTTTATTCATACTCGAAAATACTAGAAACTGTCGATTATGGGACTATAATTTACAACTTAAAACTTTCGGAAGAACTCATGTTTTAATAGCAGTTGTGTTAGGTGAAAATGCCTCTGTAATATAAGACTGATTTTTGAAAAAAAGGTTTCGATAGATTTTAAATAAGAATATGAGGGTAGAATCAAGTTAAATCTTGATTTAACTGTTCGCCTCCTTTCGCGTTTTAAGATAGACAAACAGAGAGGAAGGCGGAAGAACATATCTAGATCGTGTTCATCTCTCGTAAGGAGCAGAAAATATTTCTGAGACCCAACAATGTAAATATCTTATTCCGAGTCCTTATGAAATTCCAAGTAGATTTATCTGCGTTCGTCTGTCTATATGTGTATGCGCTCAAATTCAAAGTAATGAAAATAAATGAAATTCTCCGAAAATATTCTTTTATTGGATAACCAAAATATGGTCAAACATGAGCAAAATTGATGCAACAGATTTAAATTTATATGTAAAAATGTAAGACAACTTAAATGTATATGAAAAATGCTATATATCTCATAAACAAGAGATCTGATTTAAATAAAATGTGTAGGAATTTTTATGTTGTTATCCTGTAAAGGTGCTTCAAAAGGGACATCCTTTATCCACTTTCCCTAGAATGGGTTAATTTTTCATTTTCGATGAAATATCAACAACTTCTAGTTTAAGGACACCCTAATGTTTGTATATCATTATAACGTAAAATAACAAGAAAATAAAATAAACATAATATAGACATTTGAAAAAAGTATTGCAATAAAACTTAAAATGTCTGCAAGTCTGTTAAACAAATATTTGTAACTTATTTTGTTTGCAATCTTTAAACATTCATTGGAAAACTGTTTTTATTCGAAACGAGAATGAAATGAGATTTTATGTGAAATAATGAAAATTATTTCCTGTATATTACTTAAGGTTTTTTAAAAATGAACAAATATCAGATTAAGTAAAAAAAATATATAACCGACCATAAGATAAATTTGTTAAAAATATGAATTGTTTGTGAAACTATAATTTCGAAATATTTTATTTTTTATTTTTTTTTTTTTTTTTTGACTTAAACATTAATATTTTATATATAAAAGGGGGTATGTTCATGGCCAATGTTTATAGTTAAATAATAATTGATCATTATTTAAAACAAGATTTGCAGACTTGGAGAAATAATGAACCGATTTATCCTTGCTTAAAGAGAATAATTTGTTAAAAATTTTATTAAATTATATTGAAAATTTCAACCTTTGGTATTCGCACAAAACTTACATAGACACACAGACGGAAGGACAAAGCTAAATCGATTTAGAAAGTAGTTGTGTACCAATTGGTGTACTTTAAGGATAAGGGCATCATTTGGTACTTTTTTTGTGGCGTTCTCGAATTAAAATCACAATACACTTTCTCAAATTTGTTCTTGCTTTATATATTTAGATATGTTGACTTTAGTTTTATCCATATCAATTTTTCCTATGTTATCTTATTGTATATATTTATACCCTACACCACTTTAGTGGGGAGGGTATATTGGATTTGTGCTGATGTTTGTAACATACAAAAATATTCGTCCTATACCCACCTTATATACCAATCGGCTTAGAATCATTTTCTGAGTTGATTAAGCTATGTCCGTCCGTCTGGCTGGCAGGCTGTCCATGTAAACCTTGTGCGCAAGGTACATGCCGCAATTTTCAAGATAATTGGATGAAATTTGGCACACACGCTTCTCTTGGCCCAAGGACCATTATTTCGACTAGCCCCCATAAGTTTTGTCGACTTTTGTTAACATAATAGATCATTTAAATTAATTATAAGCCAAAAGGCTTCATTTGACCCTATCCCCCATACAAACTCCCCTTCAGAAAATGACTTAAAGGTCAAAACTCACTTACAAACACTAATAACACTTTTAAATTCTACATTAATAATATTGAAGGATAAGGCTATATTTTTCCCTACTCCCCTTTGAGCCCTCTTAAAAAAATCTCTTTTTTTGCCAAAAAAAGTAAAAATATTCTGAAATAAAGTAAAAAAAACAAACCTGCTTTATTTTTTAAATATTATATTTATTTTTTATTTTTTTAAATAATCCCCATTTTTAACATACATACTGACTGGTGTAGGGTATCATATGGTCGGCTACGCCCGACTATACATTCATACATGTTTTTTTTTACTTTTAAGTACTGACTAAAAACGGCGATACCGCCCCGCCAAGGGGTTGGGGCAGATATGTCATTAGTAAAATAAAACTAAAAATTCTAACTTATTTTGCGGATTAATAATTTAATTCATTAAACAAAATAAAATAAACCAGATATTAATTGTTTAATTCATATAACTAAACAAAAAAAATATAAAACAATTTGCGACTGATTTTTTTATGTTTTAACAAAATTTTGTTCTACATCACAGGGAGTCCTTGTATTTGACGAATGTGCCCCAGGGGCATTTCAGTGGTTTAATTTAATTTTTGTTCATGCTACAAATTATTATAACGAAAAAACTGTTATCTCTTATTGTTTACTATTATTGACATTCAATAACCAACCAATATTTCTTTTAATCCCTCTTTGAAAAACAATTAATTACGTATGTAAAATTAATTAATTAAAAATTTTAAGGATGATAGATAATTTATAAACGAAACAAAAATTGATAATGTGATAAAGTCCACTACTCGGTTTTCTAGTTATTTGGGTTTGACGGTGTTTTCGATGTGTTCATATGGCGAATGATCCCTTTTCTACCCTATGACCAACACATTTCGGTGTTCAAAATATTTTCTAACTATCTTTGTGTAGTTGAATAAAAATTTACAACAGTTTTAAAATAGAAATTCTCGATATAAAAAGGAATTTCGTAGGTGACTTAGAAATCCTACATGTAGGAGTTAGGGCACTTTTGACTTTAACGTTCATAAATGATTAAATGTACACATAAATATTTTAAAGAGATTTTTGATGTATGTAAATATTTTTTCTATTAAAGCTTTCAATGTTAAAGCTTTGCAATAGTTACAAATTAATTAAAAAATGTTAATAAATATTTGCTTGTACATGTTGTTTATATAAAAACCCGTAGTAAAAGCCCCTGGACAATGTTATTAAAACTAATGATTTCATAATGTTTTTTATTTGATATTTTTTGCGACATTTGTTTAATATTATTTTTAATGATTTACAATAAATTATGTGAAAATAAACGCTTATACATATATTTTTATTACCAATTAGTTTTTTATAATAATTTTATGTTTTTTTTTCAATATTGGCTAATTGCACATATTCGATTACTATAATAACAATGTATTATTAATTGAATTATTAACAATAAACATTTTCATAAATAGCTTCTATTTAATGTAATTTAATGTTTAAATTTTTCTTTATTACCTTATACTTAAATGTTTTCAAACAAATTTGTGTTAAACTTAAATATAAATTGAAAATGTTAAAGAAAAAGATGTGGATAACTCGTGATTATTGAAAACTTATTTCTATTATTTTAGTTTTTCAACTCAAATATATTTTTATAAATTCAAACAATTACTGAAGTTTAACAAAAAGTTTTCTTTACAATTCGCTTTCGATTTTTGTTCATTTTATATACATATTTTTTTGTGTTGTTCTTAGAAAGGAAATGGCTAAAGTGCCTTTAAGAAGTTTGTATTTGAAACAGACTGCAAATATGTTTCCGTTTCCTTTTAATAAAACTTGTTACTGAAACTAAACTTTTTCTTCAAAATAGTACAGAATACAAACATAAAAAATATGTGTATAGCTTGAAGACAAAAACTTTATTTTTTTTTGTAAAAAAATGAAACAAAATATATACTGAAGAAAAAAAAAAACAAGAAACTACACTTCCGGACATGCACGCACATGAGTTACAAATAACACATAATAAATTGGCTAAATTTGTAGAGCAGAAAATGTTATTATGCTATTTTTAAAAAAAAACTTAAAGAAAATATTCTTTATTTTATATTGGATGTAATATGTTTTGTAAAAATATTTATGTTTATAAATTATTGCAAAATACTTAGTAATACTTATAGAGAGAAATTAAAAAAATATATTTGTAAAAGAAGTAAGGTGCTAAAGATGTTTAGAAATGTATGTAACAGATAAGCATAGTTTTCTGTCTGACTACTATGCACTTGGTGAGGCTGCAGTACAAATTGTAATTGATTTATTGTTCATTTCACTTATAAAGCAAAGATGCTGTTTCTCAGGAAAAGAACATAAAGGGAGATGTACTAGGCTATGATGTACTACATTTTTAAAAGATATTTATATTATTAATTCTTAAGTATTATCCAATTAATGTTCATGCAGGTAGGTAGGTCGATAGGAGGGTGTATACTATATCAAATCCGAAGAAATACACCTATGCCACTATCGGGCCTGTTGTGCGCTCCTTACCATGAAAAATATTATTTTTCAGTGTTCAGAAACTCAGTTTCCTGAACGTAATTCCTATGAATCTTCCAATCAGTGTTAGTCAGGAATGTTATTTCCGGAATAACATCACTTCCAAGATACTTGGATCTAACTTCGACGAATACCTGGCAGTGGCAAAGAAAGTGCTCCAGAGTTGCACTGTTCTCTCCACATGCTCTACATTCGTCTGAATCCTCACGTCCAATTTTGCATGGATGTGCTCGTAGTCCTGTGTGTCCACTCAGAATACGTACCATCATACTAACTTCAGACTTGCTCATTTTGAGGAGATTTTTCGTCTTGCTCTCATCAGGATCACCCCATAGGATCTTCGTGGTTCTACCCACTGTTTCATTATTCCAAGAGGCCTTATGGGATTCTCTCACCTATATTTTTAGTTCAGCTTTTGTTGCGTCGAATGGTTTTGAGTGTGTCAGGTTATTTCCGGATTAATATCACTCTCAAGATACTTGGATCTAACTTCGACGAATACCCGAAGGTGGCAAAGGAAGTGCTCCAGAGTTTCACTGTAATCCTGTGTGTTCACTCAGAATACGTACCATCGTACTAAGCTATCTATGTCTTTCTCAATTTTGAGGAAATTTCGCATCTTAGTGGTTCTACCTATAGTTCATTATACTAAGCGAACTAATGGAATTCTATGACCGATTTTGTGAATGGAATAGTTTTGCATTCGTTTCCTTTAGAGCGAATGCATTGGCCTTTTCGATGCCTCCCGAGTAGCCATGTGATGTAAACCTTACCTCTGTGAAAGTATTCACTTAAAGCTTTCTTACAATCTAATATGGTCATAGACTTAACTTTATGAATTGATATCACACTGATTGCCTTCTGGCTGTCGGTAAATATGTGAAGTTCTGTGAACCCCATATTTATTCAAATCCAATTTACACATTCCGTTATTGCTTGTGTTGTAATTTAGTAAACTATGGTATATTTTGGTTTTTGGGTCTTCAATATCGAAACCCAGGTCCACTTTGTCCCACAGCTTAGAAATTAACGTTTTAAAGTTTTCGAAATATTACGTGACTGGTTTGCGAACATTGATGATGTGTCCTATAACCGATTTTGGCCAGTTCGCCTTTAGTTATGAGCCATTTAGCTGTCAGCGCCGCCTCATACATATCTTTAATATTTCAATGGTTGGAATATCTAGCAAAGTTTTCAGAGCCTTAGTTGACGTACTTATGGCACCGCTTATATCCACGTAGTATGTACGTTGAACTCCTGTAGTAGTTTGAAATTACAATGAATCATAACCAATTTTAATTTCCTCTCAAGGATCATACATAAGTACTTAACTCTGTCTGTCACTGGTATCTTCTTGCCCTGGAAACAGGGATTAGTATACTTAGAAATTTTTGTGTGAAAAGATTTCCGACTTCACCGGGTTTAGGTACATTGAGACCTCTCGGTTTGACCCTGCTCAAGGCCAGAATCAGAGATTCCTTAGCTCTTCTACACAAGTAATTTAGATACTTTCTCCTTAGAAGTCTAAGGAGCACAGCTGAAAGTCTAAGTCGTTTCTCTTTTAAGGTTTATTGATAATAGTGGTAAGCTAGAGAAATCCGAGGGTAAAGAGGCTCTTCCAATACCTCTTGTCTGCTGGGACTATAAACTGGTGATGATCAAATGTATCCTTAGTCTTTCCATGGAGTCGAACCAGAGAACCAAATAATCTTGTACCAACCACGGGAAACGGTAATTCACAGAATTTCGGTTATTGGAGAAGCATAAAGTGAATTTCGGTTTAAAGGTTGATGCACATTAAAGTCTATAATTCCGGTACTGGTGCCTACCCTACAGAGGAGTGACTGTGAGACTAAGAGTTGTTGGATGTAAGGGACCGCGATCCCGTATGTATACCTAGAGTTAGTATAAACGGAAGTGATGTTTTGAATATCGTTTGTTAAGCAACGGGGCGTCAATGTTCAGATATTAGATTGCTAGTGTAATGGAGAAAAGTGCTTGTATATGGACCAGTAAAACCATGGACAAGAAATACCACCGGTATGTTAGATATACAAGTGGGCGATGTTGAGTCTTATAAAAAGCTCAAACTGTAGATGAAATAAGGTCATCAAGTGAGGTGTTCACGTTAAGCACGTTGACTTCTTGTATCAGTTATATAGATAGGCACAGTGTGCTACCTAAAAATACGAAATTCATGTGATAACCAACCACCGCGGTATTGATCTCTATTTAACTTATTATCTGATTTTTATGTCAGTTTTCCTTATAAAAACGAGTGTCCTTCATGACAATTGTATGATAATCCATTTACAAGGCACTGAGCAAATCCACGAGTAATAAAAAATGTAAAAAAGGTGGAATTAAGGAAAGAATTTTCTATGAATGTTGAAAATATAAAGAAGTTAAGGTTTACATTATTTATGTTCAATTATTTTTAGAAACAAGAATATTTTCTTTGCTATTATTTTGTCACATTAATATATACATATTTATACCATTAGAACGAAATTGTTTCCTATATTTCCTTTATAAATAAAACCTTTTTTTTAATGCGACTATAAATCATTTAGCTTTAGTCTAAAAGTACCAGATGAAATAAATATAAAAACGAGAAAAAAAAACTGTTTTCCGCAATTAACACCTTACTGCTGAAGTATCCTTTATTGCTTTCATCATCTTTACGCTTAAAATCACTCAAAAGTATCACGGAGGCTTAAATAAATAAATAAATGGTTTTCCTTTATTTTATTTAGTGAAAGGGTAATCTTGAGGAATTATTTTGAAATTTTTTTTTTCAAACTCTGGAAAATTTGTTGCTATTACGGATTGTTAAACAACCGAAATAAGGAAATTTATTTTAACATTTAATATAAAGCTCTACATCCCATTGAGTTTGATTTTTTTTATAAATGTTGAAGGCATTAAAACTTTGAACAAATCTTTAATAAACGGCTTTTGTTGGCAAGCAGTGTGGGTGTGGATTTTATTTATTAATAATGACAGGATGAAAAACTTTATTCATTTTGCGAAGAAGTGATTGTCCATGACAATAAAGAAATTCGATGAGACGATGAAAATGCGTTTTAATTTTAATTTATAATTTTCCCTAAATAATTAATATTAATGTCGAATATTTTTTGTGATTTTAGGTACGTGCACAACAGAAAAATGTATGAGTGACTTAAAACATAATTTATTATTTTTTTTATATAACACAAAGGTATGCCTTCTTTTAGTTACAATTCGATATACATATATACGTATCTTTTACAGTATTGTGACAACGCAAAAAGGATGTTCTAATTAAACTAGTGTAAATTAGTGATGACAACTTGTTAAATTACATACACGAACTGATTTTGACTTAAGAAAGTCAGAATATTAGTATTCTAGAATTGTAAGGTGTATGCAACAAAAAATTGATCTGAGCAAACAAACGTTGTGTTGTTAATGTTTCAAAAGTCAGTCAAGATCATATCATTACACCCTTCACCTTAGTGAGAAGGATATATATATCGTATAGCTTTACGTAAACACCTGCCTTGTAGGCCTTATTTCAAGATGGTCTTTTATAATCACTAGATGAGCTTCTGTGACGACACACCACCTCCCCATTGGGCTTTTTATTTGCCGGTGGCAATTTATTGACAAAATATATGGAATTTCCGGTCCAGTATACATACGTGCATTTTGTTCAAGTACTTGAGCTATCTAAGGTCTGACCATTACTGCTCCGTTGCTTAACTCCAGAGATGCAAAAACTACGAATCAAATAAGCCGAAGACTTTGTTCTTTCTCACAGAGAATATACTGTGCTAAATCTGGTATGAGCAGACTTCTCTTTATTCAAACCGGAGCAAGGAGGGAATATTCAATGGAAAACATTTCTTCCATCATCTTTCAACCCAGCGCACTTCTAATTGGTTGAGGTTCATGTTGTATCCCGAATGAATCTCAACCATCTTACGAACCACATAGTCCTGCGGCAACTACCCACCGATATCACCAGACTTGTGTTTTTTGGTTCGTCCCCATGTCAAATCAATCCAGAAGAGTAAAATGATATCACCAGTTTATAGTCCCGGCAGATTAGAGAAACTGGTAGTACATCTTTCCACTGTTTCGTTTTTCATAAGGTACTTTTTGAATTTTCTTTAATATTGAACCTAAAAGCCAGTAATTTAGAGTCAGTAATAAGTTTCCCAAAAAGTTACTTTTTGAAATTTCCATAATATTGAATCTAGAAACATAATAAAATATCTTTAACCCGAATTAAGTGAGAACCCATAAAAGAGGGCATTTTGGTACCTTTTCGTTCTTAAAAAATTTTATAATGAAGCTTAAAAGATGAAATTAAGTATGTAGAGCCCGGCTAAAGTGAGAACATGTAAATGGGGACTTTTTGGTGCTTTTTCGTTTTAAAGCTGGTATTTTTTGAGATTTTGTAATAAAATTCGTACTATCTGGTTTTTAAACATCATTATCCATGTATTTACTGATAGCAAAGCAGCCATAAAATCCCAAGAGAATGTGTATACCACGTCGATAGTTGTCCGGTTACCCTTGTGTGGATTCCGGGCCATGGGGACATAGAATGTAATAACAGTGCTGACGCTCTAACGAAAGACGGAAGTGCTCATTGGCATATCCTACGTGAAAGGTAAACAGCTGACTGGAGACAAACTGCATACTATCGCAAATAGAAGATGGGAGAATGAACCCACCTGCCTGGAAACCAGGAAAACCTGGCCTAGAATGGACACAACACGGATAAACCACGTCATAAAACTGTCAAGATCCAATCTTCCTGGGCATTCATGCGCAGAGGCTAAAACTTCCTTCATACAATGATTTTTGTACCAGCTGCAATGACGAGGAGGAAAATGACAGAACAGAACACTTTCTATGTCACTACCCGACATCCGACAAGGATTAATAGCATCATCTGTAAGACTAAAAAGCTGAAACAATTCAGCCCTTTTCAATGAGGACAATTGGTAGAGTGTTAATATCATGGCAACACAACGGGGTCTATCTGGACCCAAGTGAGCTTTGCCTCGGGCAGCTGCCAAATTAACCTAACCTATACATTATGGCTGAAAAAATTCGGCAAATCCTATTATTGTATTCATTGAATCCTTATGAATTTTACCGCATACTGTACATAAGTCTGTAAAATCATCACTACAATCCGAAATGAATCAGGTCTATAAACTTTGCTCTTTATTTGTTTCATGTCTCTCTAAGTTTATGTTCGGTACATATAATAGTTATTATTAAAAATTTTTCGATGATCGATCAATAATTTGTTATATAGTTCGCATAAAAAATCTCCTTAAATATGCTGAAAAATATATTTCCACAAATTTTTTGTACCTTTAGAAAGTCAGGAGTGTATTTTTGTATATGTGTGTATAGCACTTCAGCTTGTTTACCATTATATGTATATCCTCTTAATTAAAACGTGTACTTTTGTATTTCATTCAACAAAATCTATCTTAATATAGATATATGTATTGTAGATGTGCAAAAGTGTGTATATAATTTTAAGAGTATCTGCTAAGTTGAAAATATTATAGAATATGAATTGTGCTACAAAATATTTTTATGAAACTCATTAAAAATATTTTGTAGCACAATTTTTTAATAAGTAATTGAATGGAAAATAATTCAAAGGAGATCAGAACAAATTATAATACATACATAGATAAAAGACTTAATTAATAAGATGTTTTTATGTACATATGGAATGATTGGTGAAATATACGAATTATTTCATGATATAAGACCAATTATTTAATATTCCCACTTTTTATTGTCAAGCCACTCTTTTTAGTAATACTCTAATTTACATTGTCAGTTGTAATTACATTTGTATATGCTTAAATTCAATATATATGTATACACATATATTTATGTATTGGAAACGTTTTACATATAAACATATGATGAAATTTTTTTTGTATGTGTGTGTTAACAACTATTGTGTTTAAATCAATGCCTGCATTCCATTTAACTCTTTTTTAAAATAGTTTTTCAAGTAAAAAGCTTAAAAAATCAATCATTCGTTCCTCCTATTGATTCTTAAAAATTATTTTCTTAATATTTGTATACCTTACATCACTATAGTGTCGAGGGTATTATGCGTTTGTGCTGATGTTTTTAAATCGAAATATTGTAAACCTTTTGAGCATGCTTCCTACCTTACATCACTATAGTGGCGAAGGTTATTATGCGTTTGTGCTGATGTTTGTAAACCGACATATTATATTTGATGAAATTTGGAATGTACGTCTCTTATGGCCGAACGCTACAGAAAATAGTTTAAATCAGTCTGTTGCATTACCTTATCCCCGTACCACCGGATCACCATCTAGCGCTTTGAAAAATCCTAACGGTTAAAACAAAACATCTTAATACAAGGGCAATTTTAGAATTATTGAAAAAAGTCGAAACCCAGGAATGAAAGAACAGAAGGATTGAGCGGCGTGGATTTCGAGTGTAGTCACTAAATTAAAGCAAAATTTTTAGACTAAAAACCCATGCTTTATCCGGTCATATATAAGACATAATAGCATCGTGAACACGGTTTTGTTTATAAAAGTTGTTATGTTATCTGTAAGCCAAATTTTTCTACTCCCTTTTTTTGAGATATCTTAACCGAAATTTTAAAACTAAATCCATACACGGTAAATAAAGTTTTTGCTGGGATCTGGTCCAGTCAAACTTTAAACAAAAATGTATACATTGTTTTGCTTATTTAACAATAACAATAATAGCTATAAATAAAGTTTTGTTTTTAACATTTTTAACAGTAAAATTGATTCATTCCCCTTCATTGAATCATCTCAAAGTGAATGCATTTTCCATATATTGAATACCATACAAAAGTATTGAAATACATATAGACATTTCCATACTAAGCCAGTAAAATGTTGTTAACATTTTATTGGTAATATAAGTAAAGATATTATTTTATACATTACTTTATACTAAATGCGCAAGGTACAGGCAGCAATTTTCAAGATAATTTAATGAAATTTGGAACAAACGTATTTTTTTGAAATCGGTACATTATTTCACCTAGCCACCATACAACCGCACCTCCCGATTTTGGCTTTTTATGCCATAATTTAATCAAATTATCTGTCCAATAATTGGCACAAATTAGTTTTATAAAAGTATAAATGCAAATTTTCATAATGACCCAGAAAAAAATAACTTCCAAAGAAGCGAAAAAGAAGTAGAATTTACTCCACGGAAGTACTGAAAAAAACCTAAAGAAGTTATGATTTTAACAGAGGCTTTATATTTAATGCCAAATTCACTACATCTAAAGTCATTCTCAGGAAGAAATTTGTATGATCTTTTTTGGATATTATTTAGAAGTGAAATTGTAGTATTAACTACTAACTACGAATAGAATACAACTAATTTGACTGAAATAATATTAATATAAATAAATAAATTGCACACATTTATCAATTAACTCCAAAATAAAATTGGTTCATTTCAGAAGATTTCAGTACAAACAAATATACCTTAAATTAAAAAAAATGGATCCCTTTCGCTTCTTTGGACGTCAATAAACATCACTTCCACAGAAGTTAAAAAAATCACTTATTACTACTTTTGAAGTGGTTATCATTGTTATTCTTTTGAAAGTACTTCGTTTAATTTTTGCTGGTGATCGGCCCCCATACAAACCTTCTTTACAAAGAAAATGTCTTAAACGTTCAAAAGTGGGGTTTCGTATAGTCAAGCACACTGGTATAGCTGGTAATTATATATTTGTAAAATGTGGGGAATAGGTGAAATAATGAACTGAAATATTTTAGCAAAATTTTGTTAAATGTTCTTCAAAAACACACATATTTTTAATTAAAATTTTGTTAAATATTCTTCAAAAACATATTTTTAATACTACATATATGGAAATACTCTAATGTAGGTGCACTTCCATATTTAAAGTTTTTTTCTAGGAAATAAAATACTTCGAAGAAGTTTTTTAAACATGTGAGTAAATGGGTCTTTACTGCATTAATGGGTCTGGAAAGTGGAATAATTTGCATGCATTTTAAAATGTGTTTAAAATTGAAGATTTGAACAATATTATGTTTAAATTAAAACTATACTGTAAAGTTTGATGAATAAACAACAAGCAATATTAAACGCTATCCTCTATAGAAAATTTCCTTCAGAAATTTATTTATATCCACCATGCAATTATTGCCCATGATTTCATGGTGGGTATATGAGATTCAACATACCGGAACATAAAACTCGTAGTTGTTTGAACTTTGAACAATCAAACTATATAGTTTAAGAGTTTCCTGTTCTATAATATAAAACATTAAAGTAAATTTCTTTAATTTTTTTCTTGCATTTTAAATATCTTATTTAAAAGTGCATTTAGTTTATTTAAACTTTTATAAATAAACACCTTAAAGGGCAAACGAACAAAATGAGTTGTAAAACTTTGTGTCATCTTGATGTATTGTTATAGTTTATAAATATTGTTTGTGTGAAATTTATGATAAATTATTCACATTTTCTTAAGTATTTTTTTTTTTTTGTTCATACTTATTCTTGTTTCGGAGTTCGGATGTAGTTATATGCTAGTTATGTACATATTTTTTTAAGAAACTTTTCACAGCATTATTTTTATATTTTCCTATATATATAGTATGGAATAAAAGTTAAACAAGTAAGAGTTCTATATTCGGCTGTGCCGAATCTTATATACCCTTCACCATGATGTGTTTAAAGCCTTTTGTATCTTTTGAAGAACGAAAAAGTACCAAAAAGATAGATAAAATCATTTCAAAAATCACTTAAACGATTTTAGTTCATTAAAAATATTAATATGTTTGTTAATATACAAATCATTCCCTTATTTTTTTTTTTGCATTAGCAAGATTGGCCTATAATAAGTCAAAACTATCGTACGAAGGTCCACTTCCAAAACTCATTTAGTATAAGTATTTGTGGACCTAATCAAAATTAGTTTCACATAAGTATGCATAAATATTAGTAAATACGGAAACAAAACTTTTGTCGAGTTATCTAAAAAGTAGATAGTTTGCAATAAAAATTAGCTTGCTGTTAAATAAGTACTTTTGCTTGTTTTTTTTCTGACTCACACTTAGAAATTTTTATTCAGGACCTTTAACCTAAACCAATAATACTTCTTTAGGAACATAAGAACTTTAAATAAAATTATGTAAATATAATTTTTTAGAAACATGTGTCTTAATGTTAAATTTCCGCCGGAAATTATTTTTCTTTAGTATTATTAGCAAGCCACTGATACTTGACAATAAACATTTATATGCAAAGAAATGTTTCTCTTTTCTTTTCCTTCTTCCAACCAAAGTTCTGTTGAAAGTTTTTAATATTGTCCTTAAGTTTTTGTACAGTATGTCTTTACGTCTTTAATTTTACAACATGACAAATATGTTTTATGAGGTGATACAACAGTATGTTTCATACTTTAACTCAATTATTTACCCACACATATATGTGTGTTTTCCTATTGTTTAAAACCTGCAGTTCCAAGAGTGGTTAGTTGATACATTTTGTTAACTATTAAGAATAAAGTCATATATCCCGTGATATGTTTAATTAAATAATTGATATGGATTATATAATAACATCTTAAGGCATAGTGCAGATACAAGCTGAGTTTCTCCAGATTACTTGGGGACAAATAAATGACAATTGACTTCCTGCTCGATTACTTAGAGAGTTTTTTTATTTATATATTGAATTGAATACTAAACTAATCAGTCAGTATTAACTTAAGGAGAAACAAATGCACCCTGTAAAACTATTGGGGTTTTAGATACACTTTACATTTGCAAAGATGTGTTGCTGTTTGTGGTGTTTATGTTTATTTTAAATAAATCTCTTAAATTACAAATTATTTTTAGTAATCTTTTGCCATGCAGCACAGTAACAGTAACTAATGTAAATATTTTCATATCAAGAACAATAAAATCAAAAGACAAGGAGTAGTCGGCGGTAGAAACTTTTACAAAGGAAATGAAAATTATAAGACAACCAGGAAGAAACATTGTATCAACAGTATTAAAACATATGTTTGTTTGTTTTAGTTACTATTTTGTTTCTATTAATTTTTCAATGTAATTTTACTATCAAAATACAAATACATTGAGATAAATTCATATGAACTTTATAATGTTTGCATAATTTTTTTTTTTTAGTCTCTTAAAACAACGAGGGTAGTAAACACGAAGATAGTGAAACTAAATCATTAAGCAATGGTTATTAGTTGAGACTTAAGGGTTCGATTTAAATGTAAAAATCTTGCATTTTTGTTAGAAATTTTTAAGAAATACTAATTTTGTAACTACAGACATAGGCCGTATCAATATATTAAAATATATTAAAACGCAAATCACAAAACACCATCCCACTAATAAATTAATAATATTACTTCCTATACATTCACAAAAAAGCTCATAATCTCAACTAAATCACAAATTATGATATCATTAAATTAAAAACCTTTATAATCCCACAAAATACACAAACATTACATGATTTATTATAAAAACATCTTATGAAAAAAATATATTTCCCGTCTAATAATAAAACTTTACACGCTATTTTCTTAACTGACCTCAAATTATTTAAAGGTAAATGAGCACCGTATAACTGAAGCAATACTTTAAGCTATTTTAGTTAAGGTTCCATTTTATGACTTCAATTACTTTCCCTCGTAATAAACTAAACATTTGATATAAACTTATTCCACAACAATGCAATGTTTACCAACGTACAGTTAAAGCAATAGTTCTACTATTAGGGTATTATCATAAAAACAATTTTTCTATAGGAAAAGTATTATTTTGGGGGAATTTTTTACATTGAAGCTGGACACTTCCTATAGATAAAGTGTTTCCTATCGAGATAATTTTTCTACAGAAAAAATTTCTAATATCGAAAGACATTTTCTATTGAAAAATATCTCCTATCGCGACACATTTTCATATAGAAAAGATATCTCCTACTAAGAGACATTTCTATTTCATATTAAAAGAATTTTTTTATAAAAATGTATCTCCTATTAAGATATAGTGTCCCTATCATGAAACGTTTTCTATATAAACAAGTAAGAGTGTTATATTCGGCTGTGCCGAATCTTTTATACCCACCATCAAATCACTGATATATAAATGAACTTTGATATTTTGAATATTTTATTATTATATATCGATATTAATAAGAACATCAGGGTAACATTTGAAAGAGGGGGGTATTACTATTGACAGTGCTAATTTTTATAGCGAGTAGGGGTAATCAAAATTGTTTTATGTCGAGTTGCATTGCGGTACTCGTATTTTCCGCGTTATTTTCTGGGGCGGAATTTATATGGGGGACTGATCCTCATAAAAATTGATAGAGAAATTTCGGTTCCTATAAAAGAGATAGAGATATTAGCTTACACGAAACTAGTTTATGTCGAATTTCATAAATCTACTAGTATTTTTAAGCCAGTACTGAGCTTTAAAGTCATTTCCTGAAGGGGCCTTATATGGGGTAGCGTCAATTATAGACCGATCTCCGTAAAATTTTGTAGAACGATCTTGGTTCCTACAGGTCAGGTTTATATCGAATTTCATCGCTTTACTCGTTTTTTATTGCTTTACTCGATTTTTTGATGGGGACATTATATGGGGGTAGGTCAATTAAGGCTCAATCCACATAAAATCAAGTTAAGAGTTTTTGACTGGCAAGAAACTTAATTGAGTCGAATTTTATTACTATACTCGTATTTTTAAGCCAGTAATGGGCCTTAAAGTATTTTCTGATAGGGACCTTATGTTGGGGTTAGGGTCAATTAAGGCCTGTTCCACATAAAATTTGGTAAAGAGATTTTAGCTTGTGAAAAACTTACTTCTATGAAATTTCATTGATATACTCGTATTTTTAAGGCAGTAATGAGCGTTAAAGTATTTTTATGGAGGGGACCTTATATGGGGGGTAGGGTCAATTATAGACCGATCCACATAAAATTTCATAATATTTTTTGGCTGGTAAGATACTTCCTTATATCAAATTTCATCGCTATATTCGTTTGTTTAAGCCATTAATGAGCGTTAAAGACATTTTCTGAAGGGGACCTTATATGGGGGGTAGGGTCAATTATGTACCGATCGACATAAAATTTCATAGATAGGTTTTGGCTAGTAAGAAACTTACTTATGTCAAATTTCATCGCTATACTTGTATTTTTAAGCGAGTAATGAGCGTTAAAGTCATTTTCTGAAGGGGACGTTATATGGGGGGTAGGGTCAATTATGGACCGATATACATAAAATTTGGTTGAGAGATATTGGTTTGCATAAAACTTATGTGTGTCGAATTTCATCGCTTTATTCCCATTTTTAAGCCAGTAATGAGCGTTAAAGTCATTTTCTGAAGGGGACCTTATATGGGGGGGAGGGTCAATTATGGACCGATATACATAAAATTTGGTTGAGAGATATTGACTTACATGAAACTTATGTGTGTCGAATTTCATCGCTATATTCCCATTTTTAAGCTAGTAATCAGCTATTTAGTAATTTTCTAAAGGGGACCTTATATGGGGGGTAGGGCCAAATATGGTCCTATGTCCGCCATAATGCAGAATTATTTTTCAGCCGTCAAAAAACTGACCTATGCGAAATTTTGTGCTATTTGCTTCATAAACAACGAATTTGTGAATATATGAAGCTATTTATACAATATTCCGGTGGGTACAGTTGTATGGGGGCTATGTGAAATCGTTGACCGATTTTGCCCATTTTCAATACCAAACATTTCTGATCAATAAAATATATTTTGGGAAAATTTCCATCTTTTTTGATGGTGGGTATAAAAAAAACTTCTTTATACCTTACACCACTATAGAGGGGCGGATATATACCAACCTTAAAGTATACTAATCGACTCAGAATCACTTTCTAATTCGATTTAGCTGTATCCGTCCGTCTGTGTGGCCATGTAAAGCTTGTGTGCACGCTACAGGTCGCAATTTTCAAGATAAATACTGCAAGAATGAACGCTATCTAAAATGGTTGAAATCGGTCTATTACTTTGCCTAGCCCCCATACAACCGTACCCCCGAATAGGGCTTTTGGGCTCATAATTATGTTCAATGATTTAGTATGTCAGAAAAAATTGGCAAAACTTAGTTTTACAGATGTTTTAATGACACTACCAATTCTAGTAATAATCGGGCCCCTTCAGAAAATGGCTTCAAGGTCAAAATTTACTTATAAACTCTAATAACATGATTTAATCCTACATAAATAACTTTGAAGTAGACGTAGGTACATACCAAAATTTATAAGGATAGGCCCATGTTTACCCTTACCCCTATATATGTCCCCTTATAGAAAATATCTTATTATTGTCAAAAATATAAACATTTTGAGTATACTCACTGGTTTAGGATATCAAATGGTAGAAAAAAGATTTCCAATGAAAACTTACCAGCAAAAGCTTTCATTAACAGGTAAACGTTTAATATGATGAAATTTACTTACACTGTAGAAGTCATTATTTTAACATGGTGATGTCATTGGTTAATTTTTTATCGTCCCAGCAAAATCTTTACTTACCCGGTAAGTAGGCAAGTAGTATTGGAGAAAAGTGTAAGTAGTGCGACATTTGTTCGACGTTGACCAACAAATAACTGGAAACAAATCTGCTTACCCGGCTTTTCCGGATTTAAAACTTATTTTACAGTTATTTCTTATGTTTGCTAGTCTATTCTCTTACTCAATGCCCCATTAAAAAGTAATTTTATCGTTCTATCTGGAATGGTTTCAACACAAATGTAAATATCAACATTTCTAGAAAGAACTTTCAAAATCGACTACGGTTAGAAACACTAACTAATTCCTTATTAGACATACGCTTTAGATAATTGACTACAAATTCTATTAAAAAACAAGTAGGAAAGTATAGTCGGACACGGCCGACCATATAATATCCTACACGGTTGTATGGGGGCTATGTGAAATAAAGTACCGATTTCAACCATTTTCAATAGGCTTCGTCCCTGTGCCAAAAAACATGCTTGGCCCAAATTTCATCAAATCATCTTGAAAATTGCGGCCTGTACCTTGCGCACAAGGTTTACATGGACAGCCAGCCGGATGGACGGACATGTCTAAATCGACTCAAAAAATGATTCTGAATCGATCGGTATACTTTAAGGTGTATTGGATCAATATTTTTGTGTGTTACAAACATCAGCACAAACTTATAATACCCTCCGCACTATAATAGTGTTGGGTATAAAAAAATATCCATCAGTCAAATGTATATATACATATATGTATACAAATTTGAATATGTTTCAAATAGGATAACAAATTAAATATATCAATCTATTTTGAAAATAAAATTTATAAATTTAAAAAAAATGCACATCATATTTATTTTAAGGTGTAAAAATTAATTCTCGTACCAACATAACACATACATACATACTTCTTAAGCTGCTGCAGCAGTATTTACTTAAAGTTTGTTGGGTATTTTTTATACCCTTCACCTTCGTGAGAAGGGTATATATAAGTTTGTCATTCCGTTTGTAATTTCTATAATATAATTTTCCGACCCTATAAAGTATATATATTCTGG
>NC_060954.1:37535129-37620647 GCF_022045245.1 Lucilia cuprina
TCGATATATAATAATAAAATATTCAAAATATCAAAGTTCATTCATATATCAGTGATTTGATGGTGGGTATAAAAGATTCGGCATAGCCGAATATAACACTCTTACTTGATTTTTTTTGAAAATATTACTTATTATTTAAAATTTACAACATATGCTTTAAAGGTGGGTATAAAAGAATCGCAAAGCCCAACCATAACTCTCCTACTTGTTTAAAAATATGTTTAAGTTGATGACAACTATATAAAAATTGAAATAATTAATAAAGTTTTAAAATTAAATTCAATGACACTTAATAGTTGCTAGTTAGTGTAGTTGACAAAAAAGTAGTAGAAAGAGTTTAAACATGTTTTTGTTACATACATGTTGAATTTTATCGCTCTACCGTTTGCTAAGGTAGTAAATAGCGTTTAAGCCATTTTCTGAGGGGAACTATATATGGGTGGTTGGGTCATATATGGATCGATGTTTATAAAATGTGGTAGAATAATTTTTGTTCGCACAAAACAAAAAAAGCCAATAAAGAGCTTTAAAGTAATTTTTTGAAGGGGACCTTTTATGGGGGTAGGTTTGAGTTATGGACCGATCCTACCCATCTTTTTTGGTGGTAGGTATAAAAATTACGTACCATATAAACATAGTGACAACCATTGAAGAAAGTAATACCGAGCACGACCGACAATGTGATACCTTAGATAATTAAAATTAATTTCCAAAGGATCCTATCAGGGGTTTGCAACAAATATGATCTGATCTTAATGATTCCAGATTTCTACATTTTTGAAAGGAACTTTGTTAGTGTTGCAACTCTTATAATAAATTTTTTGTAGCATTTATTGCAAAAATTTCAACATTATTAAAACTTATTTATTATTCGCATAAGATGCTTAATTTTTTTTTAACTTCTGTAGAATTATGTATATGAATTTTATTATTGTGATTTTCCACACATAAACAGATTGAACTTTTACTTTAAGCTTCATAGGTTCTCCAATTTGAATTGTGAATTTTTTTAATTGAATTGTTGTTTTATTTTTCTTCTATTTTGAAATCTTAATAAATCTTACAATTCTTTCTTAATTGAAAATTTCAAAGGCTCAATATATTTAGACTGAATTGAAAAATACGTAATTAAGATTTCAAAAAAGGCATTTTTGTTATTGCATTTCATACAAAAGCATCCAAATTCTCGTACATGTGCTATGGCCAGAAATCAATAAGACCAATATAAGAAGGAATACATGCTAACAAAAACATAAGTATATACATACATATGTATGTATGTATATATGCATGAATCCTGATTCCTTTATTTTCTATCAAGTTTGAGTACATAAACATTTACATACAACTTAAAATTCAATACAATATTTTGCTCATTGTAATTTATGTAAGGCGACAGTGTGTGTATTTTGTATTTCTCAGTCTAAAGATATAAGAGACAATACTATTGAAGTTATTATATTGTATAAGTGTTGCTTGTAGATCAAAACCCGTAGAAGAATGTAAAATATTAGGGCATTTGAAAAATTCAGATTATAGTATTTATAGCCAGCAAAAACTTTAATGATCAGCAAAGTGCTGATATTGAAACTTTGTTTACAGTTACGGTTTACTGTATCTAATTTTTGTGTTTTTTCTATGCACATTCTAACTATTTGCTACTAAAAAATGTAATTGCCACAAGTTAATGTGTGCCCTGTTTCTGTATTATTAGTATGTAATAGAAATCATAAAATCTAATATTCATTAATGTTGATTGTGATTTTCTGGGGTTTGATTGGCAAAACAATGTGCACAACAACAATAATAATTCTGTGCCCTTTGGATGTAGACACATATTTAATATCACATAATTTTTCCCAATATTTTTTTTTTTTTTTTTTGAATATCTATCAATGAAGATTCCATTCCCTTTGTAACACATCGAAATACTGGTCTAAGATTCAATATATGAAATTATTAGATTATGTTTTTATGACAGTTTAATGAGTATGCCTCTTGGTCAAGGAGGCGCTCTCCTTGTCTTGAACATAGCCGCAATAATCGATGCATTCACTACTATTGTCGTAAATAAATTCATTTTCAGACTCAGTATGCGCATCAATGTAGTCTCATATGCTGATAACGATATGCTTCTTATTTTTCCTACAATAATTGAACTCATGGAATCGGCCCACAGCATTCGGCTATCATGGACCAAAACTACCAAAACTGAATTCGTTCTTTTAACCTGAAGTTTTAAGGAAAGTTCCAGAAATCAGACCTCCACGATGGATGGTATCATTCTAAATACCTTAAGAAAAGCTTAGAATCTTGAATTAATGGAGTAAAGCCTTACATTGCACAGTGAATTGAAATTGAGAACGAACACTGCCCTAAGTGGTGGCGTGATCTTAACCTACACTGATGATTCAAAAATAGACACAGGCACGGAATCGGGAATTTTCTTCAAAAATTTGTTATTATTTTGTCCCTTCGACTACCTGACACGTGCACGGTCTTTCAAAGAATTCGGGAAATTAATCTCGAAAGTTCGACTAAACATATCTACTGCAGATCTCTTAACTCCAACGTTATTAAATCGAAAAATCTTCTAAATTGTATTCAATCATTGACACAAATGACACAACATCACGTCAAGTTGATAGATATGGCTTCCAAAACTGAGGCCATTCGGGGAAATGAAATATTTGGTCGTCCCTAGACTTATTTTTTTTGGCAAATATTAACACTCCCTTGGTTATGACGGACGAGATTGAATTGACCCATAAAATAATATTATTTTAATGAGTACACCAAAAAGGGGGGAGGTGATACATTTTTACGTTATTTTATTAAGTAGTGTAAATAAAGTAATATTATGGTTGTTTTATGATTTATAAATCAATATAATTTGAAACTCATATGCCTTTTTCTTAAAGAACTTTCGAAGAAGCGAAAAAGAAGTAGTATTACTCCAAAGAAGTAATAAAAAGACATGAACAAGTCATGATTTTAACACAGCCTTGTCATAGGAGGGATGTCCTTTTTATTTGATACAAAATTCACTACATCTGAAGTCATTATAAGGAAATAATTTTTATGTTGTTCTTCTGAGAGTTATTAAGAAGTGAAATTGTAGTATTATAAAATAAAACTAATTTGACTCAAATAATATTAACATAAATTTATAAATTATACACATTTATCAATTAACTCCAAAACAAAAAAATGGTTTAATTCGAAAAATTCCAGTACAAAAAATATATATTCAATTAAAAAAATATAGATGATTTTCACTTCTTTGGAAGTCAATAAACATCAACTCCAGGGAAGGAAAAAAATCACTTAGTGCTACTTGTTTCTACAAATTGCAACAATAACAAACAAGAATGAATGTAAAAAAGTGGATAATTTTAAAAAATAAAGCATTTAATTTGTTTTTTAATTATGTAATATTTTTACGTATTATTGACAAAGAAGAGAGATTTTCTACAAGAGGGCTCATATGAGAGTAAGGGTAAATATGGGCCTATCCTTATAAATTTTGGTAGAGGAATACACGTCTACCTTAAAGCTATTTATAAAGATTTTAATCGTTTTATTAGAAATTATATGTGAATTTTGACCTTCAAGACATTTTCTGAAGGGGAGTTTGAATGGGGTATAGGGTCAAATTAGGCCCGATCACTATAATAATTAGTAGTGTAATTTATCGTCATAATAGAAAATTTAACGTAATTATGATCCTAAAGGCCCGATTCGGTTGTATGGGGGCTAGGGGAAATAATGGACCGATTTCAACACACAGACAGACATACAGACATACGGACAGACGGACATAGCTAGTGATTCTGAGCCGATTTGTATACTTTAAGGTGAGTATACTTTAAGGTGAGTCTAGGACCAATATTTTTGCGTGTTACAAACAGTACAGCATAAACGCATAATACCCCCCCACTATAGTGGTGTAGGGTATAAAAATATCCACATAGTACTAAAATTTCAAACAGGGCCGATATGTAAGTACATTTCGTTCCGCTAACTGGATTTTTATAAATATTGCTTACTTTTTTTATTACTAAAATAAACATTCAACTTTGCTTTGTTTTCATTTTGCATTTGTTGATTGTAGTTGTATTAATTTTAATGTTTACTAACACGGATTCCTACAAACTTTCGACAACAAACGAGAACCGGAAACCAACAAAATAAAATGAAAAGTGTCTATAATATCAACATGAAATTCTGCACGTTCCTCAAACGTTAGACTGCTTCAAAAGAATTTTAACTTTTAAAATTTTAAAATCATTGTAATGATATATCACTGGTTAAAAAAAAATAAATAAAAATTTTAAAATCTGAAAGTGTGAAACTGATTTTATACGATTGATTTGCGTTTGACTTAAAAAACGTATTTCTTTCCAATATTGTAGAGTCTTATTTTACCCAAGTTGCGATATTGAGTCATTATCAGTTCCGTAAAATTACACCTATTCCGCTAATGTAATGTTCTCTGAATGTATTATCGCCCGATGTACAAAAATCAGTTTCCTGTATAAAGGTCCTTAGTATGTGAAAAAATCGATCTAATTTTCGACAAAAAGTTCATCCTCACAATCTTAGACCACTCTAATGCTCAAGTTTATATACGTTAGAGGGTGTAATTGTATCCTTGGTTTAAATGGGGTGCTTTGTTTTTTGTACCTTTGTGCTCAGCCATTCATTGTTTGTTTTTAATTTTCTAAATTTGTTTTTAAACTGTTAAAAGAAAACAAAAGAAATGTAACAAAAAAAAAAAAAAAAACTCAAAATGTTTTGTTTATTAACAATAGGGAGGTGGCTGGCCTTTTTGGTCAAACAATTGTTAATTTTGCGTTGAGTTTTACATTGTTTATTTAATATTAAAAATAATAATATAAACTAAAGGTAAGGGTTGTTTTTAATAAAATATAATAGAAAATAATTCTTCAAACATAAGATGGAAATATTTTAAATTAAATATAACTTAACGTATGCATTATGAGTTGATGTTATTGGAAAAACTTTTGCAGTTTGTTAAAAAAATAACAAACAAAATATATTTTTTCAATAAATATTTATATTGCTAGCTGAAGTCAGCTTTATTCAAAAGCTACACTTAAATTGTGCACAAATTGTTAAAACTTTATTAAATTAAATATTAACAATGCAGTAGAGACATTTTAGTCAAATGAATTCCAGAATAAAAGTCCATGTAAATTCCATTACATGCACAAGCAAATTTTTGTTTTAAAATTATATTATGTTTCCACATTGTCGCAGTCATAATGGTAAAGAACTTTGTTTTAAGACAAGATTCCATGGTGAAACACTTGGGTATAATAATAGTGCGATTATGGTACATGCATATGTGTATCTATACATTCACATTCACGGGACATTCGACCACGAATAGATGTTACCTTATAGTGTTGTGTGATAAAGAACTGATTAAAAAGTGATTGAAAGGATGCAAAATTTTCGTCACAAATAACAAACTTGGAGTTTTTCCAATTTTGGTGAAAAATAAAAATAACTTTTAGGAAAAGGCTACTTCACGATATACCACTAATTGGTATTTCGTACCCTTTTTGTACCGCGATTAATGGACTCCTAAGTACTCTAAAAGGGAAAGATCTATACAGGAGAAGCCTGTATAGATAGGAGTGGGACCATACTCCACTTTTTTTGGAGGCGGCCTAAAATTAAAACCGCAATATATATTCTTAATTTTTTTCTTGGTTCGGATACTTAGATATGTTGGCTTTAGTTTTATTCCTTTCAATCTTTCCTAAGTCATCCTTATGTACATATTTTTTTAATTTTTCCGCGCTGACCAAAAACGGCGATACCGCCCCATTCATGGGCTAAATGCGCCAAGGGGATTGGGAAGATTTGTCATTGTTAAAATAAAAGAAAAATTACAAAAATAAAGACTTATTTTGCTGTTTTATACTTTAATTCATTAAACAAAGTATAATAAACCAGATATTTATTGTTTATTTCACAAAACTTAACAAAATAATTAAAACAAATTATTACTGATTTTTTCTATATTTTTACCAATTTTAGTTTTACATCACAAGCATTACATATATTTGGCACATGTGCCCCACGGACAGTTCTGGGGTTTAGTTTCAATTTTTTCGGGCTTCAAATTATATGTCTTATTGTTCACTATTATTGACGTTCTAATACTGACCAAAATATTTTTTTATCACAAAAACTAAAAAAGTTAGCACGAAAAGTTCACTCAGTGAAATATTTTCACAGCCCTTTGAAAAACAATCATTTCTGCCTCCCATTATATGTAAAGTAAATGTTAAAAATGATAGATAATCGATAAACGAAAACGAAAATTTGATAATGCGATAAAATCGATTACTCAGTTTTCAATTTATTCGCTTTGGCAGATGTGCCCCTATGGCTATTATCCCCCTGTGTGATTTTATACAATCATCGAATGTGTCGAAAATTTTTAAACACTTATCCCAAATAGAATGTCTTGGTCAAGCTAAACATTAGGGCAAGTAACCGTAAGAATTCGTTGCTACACGAGTGGTTTTAAAAAGAAACAAAAATAGTCTACCATTTTCTAATCACAACAACCAGCTTTTACATTGAATTATAATAAATATGGCGACCACAGAGCTAAACATATAAACCCAATTAGGGAAATATCAGGTGATAAAGTTTAAATCGTATTGGATTGTAACAAAGCTATAAACAAATACGCTACTAGATGTAACATTTGCTTCATAAATTTACAAGGCCAACGAACGGAGATATAGCTTGAAAGGGAAGGGAGTTTAAGGTACTTAACCATCAAAGGACTATGTCTGAGTGTTAACGAGGATTACAGGCACAGCTGTACGGAATTCAACGTGCAAGTTCAGACTAATATTTAGAGAGGACACTAGAACTCTTTGCTTCCTTCCTTTGCCTTTGAAAGACCATCGTCGGAATTATTTATAAAACTTTAATATTTTCTGCGTGATATTATTCCGTATACTAATTGGAAAATTTTTAAAAATGAAGTTCACGTGCCAAATTCTGAGATTTAAAGGCGATCGAAATTTTTAATAAAATTTTTGTAATTCTTTTGTGGTTTCAATCACTAACGAATGGCAGTTATTCACCTCAAAAACACAGTTTTCAGACGATATTACATCCAATGTTTAAAACAGACTTAACATTATTTTATTGTAAATTTTAAAAAAGTCAAATATTTTACTAGTACTTCTTTTAAGACGAGTAGGGTATATAAAGTTTAAACATACACAATGTGTATTACACAAGTATTTGGAGGCAAAAACATTTTTGTGTAATTTTTTTATATTTCTAAGTACAAACAAGTTAATGCAGTAATTTGCAAACAAAATATGACCATTTGAATATATTTTTTTACTGCTAAAACGTGCTTTAATAAAAAAAATGGTCAGAAACAATTAAAATAATTATATTTAAACAAATTCACAGGAAACATTAACTATTTAGGTTAGGTCGATAAGAGGACGTGAATAGATCTAATCCGAAGAAATATACGTCGGCCCCTATCCTGTTGTGATCTTTTTCTAATGGGAAATGTTTATTGATGAAAACAAAAACCATTTACAGAATCCTCAAGAATTTTCTTATCAATGTTCTTTACGGATCTAGGCGTTTTCTGATAATGACAGGCTAAGCGTTTTAGCTTTTTACTGTTCTCACAATATGCTCTGTATTCATCTCAGGCTCCTCGACCTGGTCTCGTTAGAGTCACCCTATAAGAACTTTGTAGTTCTAGACCTGCTCTCGTTAAGATCTTTGTGGTTCTACCCATCTTTTTAATCGTATAAGGATTCTCTTACTCACAATCAATTTAATCAGTTTTATAAACACCACTCCAACTTTTGCCCCAGCCCCCAACAACCGGACCATCATATTTGGGGCTTTTATCTCGTAACTAAGTCTCGCAATTTTCAAGATAATTTGTTAAAATTTGTCATATTCTCTTCTCTAGATCCTTTGTCCTATATGGCTTTTGAGGTCATAAATGTGTAAAATATACTTGTATGTATCTCATAAAAAAGTCACATACCTTTATTATATTCAAGCCCTAATGAACTTAGTTTCTCATATAATATTATCTCTTATCTTATTATATTCACTTTTTCAGCTACTCTCTAGTAACTTGTTAGTATCCATAGAGAGAGAGTATTTGGTACAAAGAAAGATATGACTAAATTGAATTTGGATTTACTTGCTAAAATCAAATTCCTTACTACTTTCTTACTTTATTTTTACTTACATATTCCAGAAAAGGAATTAATTTTCAATTATGATTAAAGACCTAAAATATGGCAAGGAAATAATTCATGTCTTTTATTCTGAAAACCAAAAAATCTTTTCATTTACAAATGCTCAAAGGTAATCATGCCTCAGTTACTTTTAATTAAATTAAAAATAACAAAAACAACCTACAATAACGTTTCATTTCAACTTGTTGCTGAAAATATTTGTATTTAAAATATACAAGCATGTCTTTAATAAATAGTTTTTAGGAAATCTTTCCTGTAAAATACAATATTTTCTAGAGAAAATTTATTTACCTTTTTAAGTCAATTTAAATTTATAACCATGTCATTTGCCGTTTAAACTACCATATCAACATTAATACCATGATGATGCTTTTGCTGCTGTTAGTGATGATAATAATGATGACGATGATAAGGATGCGTGCTACAAAAGAGGAAAAATCCATTTATCCCACTACATTCATCCATCCATCCAGTCAGCCATATATCATGTCTAAAGTAATCTTTTGTCATAGTATTAAACTTAGACTAAATGTTACCTGTCATTTTGTGTGTTGGTATATGTTAATGTGTGTATTTATATCCCAATAACTTTACAAGATGTATGTGTATCACTTCTAGACACATTATTATTACTTCGGTGCTGCTTTAATTTAGTAGTCATACTTTTATTATTTTAAGAAAATAACTTATATAAAGTATTATGTCGCATAGCCAAGTGCCTATGTGCAATCGATATTGAAAACTGAAAATATATACCCAGATCTACAGGACTATGAATAAACATATGAGTATATGATTTGTGTCAGAGTGTATATGTTGATTTATATAAGGGTGCGATAGAATTCTTGTCTTTAAATATTTCACGTTTAATAAAGATAAATTTTCCACATGTATTATTTTGTTAAATGTATGCCCTTTTATATTTTAGTAAAAATATCATATAAGATATATGTGTAAAAATATATATAATACCGAAGAACACTGAACTTAAAGTAAGAACTCATAAACTTAAAAATATCTTTTCAATGTGATACCACATAAGTAACGCTTTGGCTAAATCAACGAATTTAAAAAATCTTATTTTTCTTTCTTTTATTCCACATTGAAGAACAAAAAGGTTAATTAGGAAATAATTAAAGTTTGTAAAATTTTAGGTTAGGTATCTATATCAAATCCGAAGAAATACACGTAGGCAACTATTGGCCTGTTGTTCGTCTCTTTTCATGGAAAAAGTTTGTTGACTTTCCCATCTTTCTTGCAATAGGTAAATTCTAAGGCAAAAGAAATTCCAAGAACAAATCAAGCCTATTTCAGATAACATATTCTAGTTGATATACAGTATAGCAATGCTGTAAATAAATCATTCGTTTCTGATTTCCTTTGCGAATTGACTTAATTGAAAATTAATTCCTTTCACAAAAATGAGAATTAAATGAAATTTAAATGAATTTGCTAAAAATGAACTGCAATTCGTTTCCAGTTCAAATGAATTTGTCAAATGAATTACAATTCGTTTCTAATTCAAATGATTTGCAATTAATTTTCAATTCATTTTTATTCAATTTATTTTGATTAAAAAAAATGGATCAAATGGATCCATCGACTTATCATCATTTGAAAAATCTCTTGATGAAATCAGGGTTAAACAAAACTTTATCAAAATGTTGATTTTTAATCACAAACAACAATTTTAATTTAAAATTTCACGAATTTCACGAAAATTTTTCACGAATAATTTACCAATTTATTCAAAAATGAATGATTCATTAGCAGCTCAGCAGTATAGCTTTCTAGTGATATATATTCAAGCTTTGTCATGATAAAAATATGTCTTTATTTCAATAGTTCGTAAAATAGAAATAATAGGAAACGAATGAGAAAGTGTATCATTCGTTACTCCTAGAGTAAATTTCAGTGATGAGCATTGGAAAGCAGTAATCTATGTTTATTTCACAAGATGTTTCCATGTTTCAGCCTATCTTTCAATTTCTAGGCCTGTGTAGTAGCGCAAAAAGATCACCTTTTGTCGCAATGTGATATATAAATAAAATAGAAGAAAATAATTCTTTAATTTCTAAACTGTCCGTTCGTTTTAAAAATTTGACATACCAAAGATGTTCAACTTTGCATACCATTAACTACGTCACTGGTGTTTCCATGAGGTCGAAGTTCAAAACCTAAACTCTGCAACCTTTCTTCCTTACGGTGATGACATTAGAGGCAAGTGCTTACCACGCACGCTTACAAATCACTACTTAAATAAATGCATTCTTAGAAATAAGGAGTTAAAGTATTGTTTTGTTTTATAAACAAAGAGTACGAACGAACCTGGACTTCTTCTTCGTTAGTTCGTTGTCATACTCACAACGAACTGTTTAGTTATTTTATAATGCGTTCAATATTGTTTTTCAAACAAAAACACCATTTTATTGCTTTGTGTGTGTTATAAACAGTTACAATGTGTGATTCAGTTGCGTAAAGTTTTATATTCGGCTGTGCCGAATCTCATACACCTTGATGGTGGGTGTAAACATTAGGTGATATTTGGTATATGGCTTAAATCAATTATGAATCAAGCTCTTTTGTACCATCAAAATATTAATTTTTAAAAACCAAATATTTTAGTTCAATTTTTAAACCGTGAGCGTATGAGTAATTTTCTGAAGAAGAAAAACAATGTGTAGAAAGGTCGAATTTCATCGCTATACTCGTACTCCTAAAGCAGTTATGCCTGTTAAAGCTATTTTCGGGAGGTCCACTTGTAAGGGGGCTATCCGAAAAAGTGGACCGAAATGGCCCATTTTCAAACCTTAGCTGTCTAGCTCCTCTTGTAAGGTCCATATCATGATTTCAACAGACAGACATGGCTAGATCGTCTTAGAATTGAATAAGGAACCGGAATATATATACTTTTATGGGACTATGATCAATATTTCAATGTGTTACAAACGGAATGATAAAAGGTATTAAAAGCTGGACAACATTAAAAGTTTTACTACGACATATCTTCCGCATTAGTTAGAAGTAGTCTAGTTATGACTTACGAATAACCAATTATGTAAGTACTTACATTTTAGCCTCGACATTTCGTTTTATATTTTGAAGATACGAAAAAATATGTTTTGTGTAAAAAATATTAGTACACTCAGTGCACTTGTCCTCGCCTGCTACTTTTTTCAAAAACAAAACTACTTTTTAGAGAGAAGTCATTCCGCCAATGCCATCATTGTATTGTATACTTAAAATCTGTTGTGTAGGGAAATTTTAATATTTTTACCTATGACTTTGGAATGAAATTTTTTTGTGCACTAGTATTTAGTTATTGTAAATATTCCAATCACTTGCATGTTGCAAAAGTTCTAACTTACATAACAAGTTCATAGTATGACTTAACGCATAAATACCTGCAGAAGATTCCATCTTATCGATCCCTGTTACATGCAGTTAAAATTAAGTTTAGATAAAATTTTTGAGTTTGTCGCAAGATGTGCATGTCTGTGTTGTCACTGATTAATAATGCTGGAAAATTTGTGGAAACTATCTTCAAAGTTCTTAAGTGATGTAATGCAATTGATTTATCGCTTGTTTATTAATGTTTATGGTGCTGAGATGCAGGTATTTTAACCAAAATTAGTAACTAAATAACAGAGTTGGTGACAGTTAGTTAAAAGTTTATTTTAAAGAAAATTGTTGCAAAGTAAAAATTACAATTTATAAATTTTAAATCTAACTAAGACAATATTTTGAATATATACATACTCCCTTGTGTATAGATGTATGTATACTAATCTACACTGAAGCACATATAGAATTATATTTACAATGACATACATAGGTATATACATATATATCGTTTTTTACGGCGATAAAAGGACACATATTGTATCGTGGAACATGGTAAATACAGGAAATTCGGCGAGAAATTATTGCCCAACTGAAATCTATACTCGATGACTTGGGTTGCAAAAGATTGAAAAGTATTGAAGAGACAATGAAAATTTTAATGGATTCTTATTTCCCACCTTGCATATCGGGTACCTTAGATGAACCAATATTGTAAGAAGAGGAGGCTAACGAAATGTTTATTACAACTTGCATGGTTGAGGAGAAAATTGAGAGCTGAAATCTACATTATCGGATGGTCTTTTGCCGGAAACCTTTTCCCTTTACTCTGGCTAACCACGGTTAAGAACTTCCTATGAATTCTCACCGAGAAAGATCCAGGACCTGCATGCAATCCAAACTATGTCAAAACCTTTCAGAACAGAATGAGGCAATAGGTGGCTAGAACCATAAATATCCTATGGGCTAACTCTAGCGAAAGCAAGACGAGCAAGTCTTAGGCTAGTACGATGATCGCTATTTTGAGTGGAAATACATGACTACGTGCACTACTATACAAAAATGGCGATGAGTGTAGTATAGTGAGATAATACTGTTATGAATCGTTATATATATTCCATGAAAAGTAGAGCACAACAAGCCCGCTATTGACTTAGGTGTATTTCTTTGGGACCCTTAGATGCCTTCCCTATACGATTTCTCCTTAACAATTTGATGACTAAGACTATGAATCTGGCAATTCAGTTCTAGTTCAGTTCTAGTTCAGTTCTAGTTCAGTTCTAGTTCAGTTCTAGTTCAGTTCTAGTTCAGTTCTAGTTCAGTTCAATTTCAGTTCTAGTTCAGTTCTAATTCAGTTCTAGTGCAGTTCTAGTTTAGTTCTAGTTCAGTTCTAGTTCAGTTCTAGTTCAGTTCTAGTTCAGTTCTAGTTCAGTTCTAGTTCAGTTCTAGTTCAGTTCTAGTTCAGTTCTAGTTCAGTTCTAGTTCAGCTCTTAGGTGTATTTCTTTAAGATCCTTAGATGCCTTCCCTATACGATTTCTCCTTAACAATTTGATGACTAAGACTATGAATCTTTAGCTTCGCAAATCTTTGTCTTACACTTCATATGAAGATGTACAAGATTTTACAAGAAATTATTGAAATTGTAAAGTTTCCTTACATCGCAGCGTTTTTTTTTAATAAATAAACAAATTATTTATTAGTGAAGTGATAATCATTTAATAATTGAAAAAGGCGTATATTTAAATGTTTTTGGAGAAAGGATCTTTTGTTTTTTTTCCAATTTTGGTCGGTGGAGTGGCAATCAGGGACATTACGAATATCAGATATATGACGAAAATGTCATATTATAGTTAATCATTATTATAAGATTTATTATCGTAACCAAAATTTTTTGGGTTTATGTATATTTTTCAAATATCTTTAGTAAAGCAAATAAAACGGCCAGTTTTCTAACAAATGTCTATTCATTTTATAAATAAAGAGCTTGTTTGCGTTTTAAGTGACGATATAATGCTACACTTACATATTTATATATATTTTTTTTAGTTTCAAAGTCAGCCACCTGCAGTCAGCCCTTTTAAACCAACTGAAAAATGTAAACAAAAAAAAAAAAAACAAATACATGTGTATTTAATTGCATATTCACACATAGATTATAAATAGTTACTATTTTCTCTTACTTTTTCTGAGCCATTTTCATTCCATCCCATTGTTTGCATGTGTTTTTATTTAAAAAGAATATAAAACAAAAACAATTTTATTTCACCTGTCAACACAACAAAAGCTAAATTTATAAGCAACAGTGAGTTGAATAGTTTGTTTCTGTATGTGTTCAATGCAGAAGTTTCATAAATATTTTTTTAAGTATTAGGATGACTAGGAAACAAAAGCTGCCAAAATACCAAACTAAAATGAGAGATTAAAGATTTTTATTTTTTTAAATTTTTGACCTCAATAATCAATATCAATATTTGGTGAGCTGGATGATGTTCTCATGAGGCTTTTTATTATGTTTTCCTAGAGTAATGCAGTAATTTCGCGCCAGAACAATTTGGAACTGGTTTAAGGATTGAATACGAATATCAGTTTGTAAGATATTATAAGCACCTCATAACCAGTATCCATATATGGTACAGAACTCTTCATTACACTCTTAACGATGTTGTTGTAAATAAATTTTTTGAAACAAAAACAAATCAATTATTAAATAAAATACTACATACTACGATACAACTTAATGTGAATTAGAGAATTATATATCATTAACCAGATTTTCTCCTATGCGAGTCTTCGCTCTCTCTCTCTCTCTCTCTCTCTATGAACTAAAAAGAGCGTTTTCACATTGATGTCTATATTCTATCTATTTCAGAAAAGTCCAGTCCTAGACTATACTTTTGTAAAGTCTAAAACAATCTCTAAGCAATTAGTTATTTAGAAATTGTATCGGATTTTCCTGTATAAAAATGATCTTACTACTTATTAATAGTAGATGCTTTAAAGTTAGTAAATCCTTAAGGATATGTCACCTGCAGATGGTGAGAGTTGACATGTCAACAACTAATTTTATAAACAAATAATGTCGAAGTGTTGACAACGCTGTTGGGAGAAGAAAACAAAACTACTAAATTAGAGTACCTATGTATAATAGTTGAAATCCTATTTCACGTTTTAAACTACAGGGCGAGGTGATTAGACGATGGTTCGTCCGGTCCATGTACCAAGTACTCGATCTATTTAATTCGCTTATTCTCACAGTTAATACCTTGTGGAGTATCTGTTGTCTTGGTAACAGAAGCTAACTTATATATAATTATGGACCTTGCCTTGCATTAGTCATTTCACCAAGATTCTTTTCCCTCAAATTTGGGTTTAAACCAAAGCGACCACGTGCACCCTGAAAGGACCTCTCTAATAATCGGAACACTACAAACTAAAAATTTCTACTGGTTCTTATGGAATCAGAATATATACTCATTTTCAAGATAAGTGTATTTCATCAAGGAGGTTAAAAATTTAAACGATTTAATCTTTCTTTATTTTAGATACCAGAATGTTAAAACTTATTTCCTCTTAGAATTTGACACTCCCAAGAAGAAAGTAGTAGCTAATGATAACAGCTCTTCCAATGAACATCTTTTCAATTTTGAAGGAGATAACGAAACTGCCTTCTTGCGACGTTAGTTAATGATAAAATGGAAACCACTCTTAGATTTACTTAAATTTTCCTTTTAGTTTAGAAGATCGCCAGCATTTAATTAAGTGCAACTCTAATGTAATGAAAAACCAATATGTATACATGTAAGAACATGTGCATATATGTATAAAAACAAGTTAGAGTGCTATATTCCGCTGTGCCGAATCTTAGATACCCTCCACCAGCTACTTTTATGTTATTACTTTTCTAATTGATCAAATATTTGTAGAAATAAGTTTTCTCATGTCTTTAATGGAAAAAATCCCAAAAGTTAAATTTATTAAAATTCCAAGATTTATTGAACATTATAAATTTAGTAATTTGCATGTATGTATATGTGTGAAAGATTTAAAGATTTTCAAAATACAAATACATATATAATTATGTTCTACACAAAATTTTGTTCAACACAAATTGATAATGCTCTCTAAATACGGTTAAAGCGCTTTTAGGGGCAGGACCTAATATAGGAGAAATATAAGTATACAAAACTAATATTTTTGCCAAATTATGTATCAATAGCTTAATTTGGTAATAAGTAATGTGTGCTTAAGAGATTTTCGTAAAAGGACTTTGTATGGGATTTATGTATATAAAGACAAAGATTCAGAATTTTGTATCTATATCATTACTCTCAGTGATTTTCTGGACCTAGTATAAGAGCTATGACCAAATATGGACCGATCGTAAAACAATTTTATAGTTAATTTATGTATACAAGAGCAATATTTTTGCTAAATGTATGGATATCAATATTTGGTTATGAGTTATGTGCGTTTTTCTGATTTCCGGAAGGGAATTTTGTATGTGTGTTTTTCTAAGAGGGACCTTGTGTGGGAGCTATGATCAATTATGGACCGATCAGAAAAACATTTCATAATATTATTTTACTGTATATGAGCAACATTTGTACCAAACTTTATATGGATATTTTAATTTAGTAATGAGTTATGTGCGTTTTAGTTATTTTCGGGAGAAGATCTTGTATGGGAGCTATGACCAGTTATAGACCGATGGAAAAAATTTCTTAGTAATATTTTTTGTATATGATCAATACTTGTACCAAATTTTATATGGATATCTTAATTAAGTAATGATTTGTACGTGTTTAAGTGTTTTTCGGAAGGGGAACTAATATGGGAGCTATGACCAACTATGGACCGATCGGAAAAAGATTTCGTGGTAGTATTCCTTTCTGTGAGAACAATGCTTACAACAAATTTTATATGGATATCTTAATTTACTAATGAATTATGTGCGTTTAGGTGATTTTCGGGAGGGGACCTTGTATGGGAGCTATGACCAATTATGGACCGATCCAAATAAACTTTCATGGTTATATTTCTGTATATAAGAGCAATACTTGTACCAAATTTTATATGGATACCTTAATTAAGAAATGAGTTATGTGCGTTTTAGTTATTTTCGGGAGGTGACCTTGTATGGGAGCTATGACCAATTATGGACCGATCCAAAAAATCTTTCATTGTAATATTTCTGTATATAAAATCAATACTAGTACCAAATTTTATATCGATATCTTGATTTACTAATGAGTTATGCGGGTTTAACTGATTTTCGGGAGGGGACATTGTATGGGAGCTATGACCAATTATGAACCGATCCAAATAAACTTTCATGGTTATATTTCTGTATATAAGAGCAATACTTGTACCAAATTTTATATTGATACCTTAATTAAGAAATGAGTTGTGTGCGTTTAAGTTATTTTCGGGAGGGGACCTTGTATGGAAGCTATGACCAATTATGGACCGATCCAAAAAAAGCTTTCATTGTAATATTCATGTATATAAGATAAATATTTGGACCAAACTTTATATCGATATCTTAATTTGGTAATGAGTTATGCGGGTTTAACTGATTTTCGGGAGGGGACCTTGTATGGGAGCTATGACCAATTATGGACCGATCCAAAAAATCTTTCGTTGTAATATTTCTGTATATAAAGGCAATACGAGTACCAAATTTTATATCGATATCTTGATTTACTAATGAGTTATGCGGGTTTAACTGATTTTCGGGAGGGGACCTTGTATGGGAGCTATGACCAAATATGGACCGATCCAAAAAATCTTTCATTGTAATATTTCTGTATATAAAAGCAATACTAGTACCAAATTTTATATCGATATCTTGATTTACTAATGAGTTATGCGGGTTTAACTGATTTTCGGGAGGGGACCTTTTATGTGAGCTATGACCAAATATGGACCGATCCAAAAAATCTTTCATTGTAATATTTCTGTATATAAAAGCAATACTAGTACCAAATTGTATATCGATATCTTGATTTACTAATGAGTTATGCGGGTTTAACTGATTTTCGGGAGGGGACCTTGTATGGGAGCTATGACCAATTATGGACCGATCCAAAAAAAGCTTTCATTGTAATATTTCTGTATATAAGAGCAATACTTGTACCAAATTTTATATCGATATCTTAATTTAGTAGTGAGATATGCGCGTTTAAGCGATTTTCGGGAGGGGACCTTATATGGGAGCTATAACCAATTATGAACCCATCCAAAAACTTTTTCCTCTGTATAAATTCTATTGTCATAAAATTTTAATTTCTAAAATTTTGTGAAGATATCGACATTAGGACGGAAGTTATTAACAAAAAACCAAATTTCCGGGAATTTGTACTTTTGTATGGGAGGTATATGAAATTGTGGACCGATTCTAGCGATTTTATGCAGAGATAAAGCTCTTGTGTGGAAACGAATGTGTGCCGATTTTTATGGAATTATCTTGCATAGTTTTTGAGAAAAATACATCAGAATGTGTAAAAAATGTCTATTTTTTTCGAGGTTGTTTCAAATTTTGATTCATAACTTTTCCCGATGTGAACCGATTTTGCCTATTTTCAATACCAAACAACTTAGGAAAACGAAGAACACTTTGGGTGAATTTGGTTAACTTGTATTGCTTCGTTTTATCGTGAGCGTGTTTTACACAGACAGACGGACAGACGGACATAGCTAGATCGACTCAGAATTTGATAAGGACCCAGAATATATATACTTTGTTGGGTCTTAGATGAATATTTCTTGGTGTTACACACGGAATGACAAAGTTATATATACCCTCTATCACCACTGATGGTGGTGGAGGGTATAAATAATGGGTGTGCCTTTTTTGTTTGTGTGCATTCAATTACTTTAAATAAACAATTTTGTGGTCAAGAGGTGTTGAATTTTTTCTCTCATATTTTTGTTTCCATTTTAGTTAACAACTAGAAAGTTAACATACATATATTTACATATTTGTATATGTATAAATAACCATATGTATAAAAATTGCCAGTTGTCCCCATTTTAATACCCAGTAACAAAAATATGGGTTAGAATACAATTACAATTTTGACGAATATACTAGTTCTTGGGCAATATATGATTTAAAATATGTGAAAAAATAACTTAGAAATACTACAAAGTAGTACTATTTCAAAAACTCTTATGTAACTGCTTGGTCCTTCAAGAGGCTTGATTGAGAAATATTAGTCCATGTCTTTCCTATTTTCGTAATTTTCATTAACTTCTGGCAAGATTGCTATTTACATTTATATAATTAACTAGTATAAATACTATGATATTAAAACGAATAACCGACGATCGGTTAGTCCATAAATTTTTGGCGATTAATTTAAATATTGTTAAATTTTAAATAAATAATAAACCGAATAATTTCCATTAATTAATCGATTATTTAATTTAATTCCTTACTTACTGATTTTTACAACAATATTTCAGAAACATTTTAAGAATTTGTTTTGATTTGGTTAGAATGGTTTCATACAGAAACATTTCTGGTTCTTTAAAAAAAAATCTTGGAAACAATGATATCGGCTTTACTTCTTCTACAACCAATTTAAGGGATCTTTGTTGAGTTTCTCTTGCATTTCTAATAAGTTCTTAATTAAACAATTCACATACAATTCAATTCAAAGAAATCGAAAATTAAAATTTTGTTTATAGTTTGAAGAAAAATATTTTTAAAAATCAATAAACCGAATAAATTTGAATTATTCGATTTTAATCGGTTAACATAGAACCACAAATAATTATTTGTCGAATAAAACGAATAATTAAATACCCTAATAAATACGTAGATATGTGTAGTTGTGTATGTGAATTTACATTTAGCTACCCAGCAGTTCGACGGGACAGTCCCGAACTGACCATTTAATCTACCACTTGTGGTGGCCCCTAGCCACCTGGCTACCCAGGTGACCAACCATTTTAACATGGGCTTGTCCCACGAGGAAGTCAATCGTCACTCTACACCCTACAAAGAGACAGTCAAAAGACGATTGCCTTCGCTCTCGCTTACAAAGGGGACACTAAAGTGACGACTGTCTTCATTCTCGTTTACGAAGAGTTTATTTGTGACGAAAGACCAAAAACATACGAATTAGAGTCAGCAAGGTGGTAAGATATTAATAATTATTAAATAAAATTTAAAAATTTCAAGTGTCTGCTCTCTAGAATACTATGGAGCAATAATGTGACGATTGACCCGAAAGATAAAAATTTGAGTCAACCAGATGGTGGCATATTAGTAGAAATTAATAATCATTTCTCCAAAAGATGGGTAAAATAACTACTTTGAGACGACTGTCTCCGCTCCCGCTTACAAAAAGGACACTAATGTGACCACCGTCTTCATTCTCGATTACAAAGGGTACATTCGTGACGAATGATCCAAAACTTACGAATTATAATCATCCAGGGGGTTAACTATTAGTGGCAATTACTGTCCTTTTCGTATGCATTGACTCTTTGTCGAACTGCCCACATACCGCCCACATACCGCCCACATACCGCCCACATACCAACAACACATTTATAAATGTGTTCAGATAGCAAAAAATAGTAGAGATGCAATATATAATTTAAACATACAATATGAAATCTTTTATTTGTGTAGATTCATGGTAAATATGTACATTTGAATACGGTTTATAAATACAGACTTAACAGCTAACAATTTTAAAATATCCGAATCAACTGGGTAGTTTTAAATATGAAGATACCAATATGAAATATCTATAGAGCCGATCCTCGTAAAATATGTCTTTGGTTTAAATAAAACTAGTTTTGTCAATTTTCATTGTATTCATGAGATTTTATGTAAATTTTGAAAGCGAATCTTGGATCGAATGTCGCCCGATCTCCATAAAATTTGATATAGACATTTTAGTGCCTAAAAATATAATTCATGCTGCATTTTATCGCTATACTTGTATTTTAAAAGCAATTATAATCGTTAAAAATATTTTCTGAGGTGGATTGCCTATTGTTGATAAGGATAGTTATGGGAAGATCCACATAAAATTTTCTTAAAATAAAACTTGCTTATATCGAATTGCATTCTTCTTAAATCAAGCTATGAGTGCTAAAGCCATTTTCTGAAGTGACCATATAGAAGGGGTAGGGCCAATTGAAGTGAATCATATAAAATTGTACAAAGTAATTTAGGTGCATATAAGACATGTTCATGTCCAATTTGATATTTTTATGACAGTTAAAGTAATTTCCTGAAGGGAGCCTTATATGGGGAGCACAGTCAATTATAGACCGATCCTTATAAAATATTACGAGATTTTGGTTCCCATAAAACTTGTTTATGTCGAACTTTTATGTTATTTTAAAACCAGTTATTGTTGTTAATGTAATGTTTTGAGTGAGACTCTATTTGGATGTCACTAATGCTCATAAAATTTAAGAAAAAGGATTAATTTCTAAAAAAAACTAGCTTATGTCGATTTTAATTTCTATGTATTTTTCTTAAACCTAATTATGAGAATTAAAGTTATTTTGGAAGGGGATCTTATATAGAGTAATACATATAGGCGAAACTGAAGCGGTTTTCAAACAAAAAGTTTTATTCTCTTCACACAGACGAGCTCTGAGAGAATAAAACAAACTTGTGAGAACTAAACGCACTCACTAAACTTCAAATTTTCTTCGCAAAATTGCAAGGATATTAGCAATTATTAGTTTTTCTTATCACTTAAACTTAATGTTTATTATTTTTTCAACACTTTTCATTTATTTAAAACCCCGAAAATAATTTATATTTTACAAACGAAAAAAAAAATATTTTTTATTCTTTGACATATCATTTTAATTAAAACTGAAAAATAACAAGTTAGAGTGCTATCTTCGGCTGTGCCGAATCCTTAATACCCTCCACCAACAAGCATTTTCTTATTAAAATCCATTAAACTATCAAATGTTTAGATAACTCGACACAAGTTTTGTTTCCGTAATGAAGGTACTAACATTTATTCATGTGTGGAACTAATTTTGATTAGGCCCAGAAAAATTTATATTGAGTTACGGTTGTGGACCTCGTACGGATGCCATGACTTATTATGAAAAGATCATGCAGATGCCATGAATTAGGAGAACGATTTGTGTATTTTTCCGACATCAGTATTTATAGTGAAGTAAATATGTTTGAGTGATTTTTGAAATGATTTAAATGACGTAAATCAGAAGTATGATCAATATTAGGCCAGTTTGAAAATATTTTATCAGAATGATCTTTCTATACACAGAACATACTCGTTTCGAATTTTATCGAAATATTATCATTTAATAGTTAAATACGATACGCATTTATGTAAAATTTTATCCCGAAAACTTTCATTGTCAATTTACGTTTAAATATTTTTCAGAAATGGACTATGTTTATAATGTATATGTATATATGTATTATGTATATAAAGATAAAATTTAAAATTCTGTATCTATATCATTATTTGGTAATTAATATTGTGATTCTAAGTGATTTTCTGGACCTAGTATGAGAGCTATGACCAAATATGGACCGATCGTTAAACAATTTAATAGTGAATTTATGTATATAAGAGCAATATTTTTGCTAAATGTATGGATATCAATATTTGGTTATGAGTAATATTTTTTCTGATTTTCGGGAGGGGAACTAGTATGGGACCAATTATGAACCGATCGCAAAAAAAATTTCACAGTAATATTTGAATGAGAAATATTTGTACCAAATTATATATTGATATGTTTAAGTGATTTTCGGTGGATTACATTGTATGGGAGCTATTACCAATTATTGTATGAGAGCTACGACCAATTATAGACCGATCAGAAAGACCTTAATTTAGTAATGAGTTGTGCGCGTTTAAGTGATTTTATGGAGGCGACCTTGTATGGGAACTGTGACCAATTATGGACAGATTCAAAAAAACTTTCATGATAATATTTCTGTATATAAGAGCAATACTTGTACCAAATTCTAATTTCTAATGATTTTAAGTGATTTTCGCGTGGGGACCTTGTATGGGAACTATGACCAATTATGGACCGATGCAAAAAAACATTCGTGGTTATATTTCTGTATATAAGAGCAATACTTGTACCAAATTTTATATCTTAATTCAGTAATGAATTATGTGCCTTTAAGTGATTTTCGGGAGAGGACCTTGTATGGGAGCTATGACCAATTGTGGACCGATCGGAAAAAAATTTCACAGTTATATTTCTTTATATTATAGCAATAACTGTACCAAATTTTATATCGATATTTTTATTTAGTATAGAATTATGTGCGTTTAAGTGATTTCCGGGAGGGGACCTTGTATAGGAGCTTTGACCAATTGTGGACCGATCGGAAAAAACTTTCACAGTAATATTTCTTTCTATGAGGGCAATACCTGTACCAAATTTTATATCGTTATCTTAATTTAGTAATGAATTATGTGCGTTAAAGTGATTTCCGGGAGGGGACCTTGTATGGGAGCTATGACCAATTATGGACCGATCCAGAAAATTTTTGCTCTGAATGAATTCTATTGATATAAAATTTTATTCCCTGATATTTTGTAAAGATATCGACATTGCGACGGAAGTTATTAACAAAAAAACAATTTTCCGGGAATATGTACTTTTGTATGGGAGGTATATGAAATTGTGAACCGACCCTGGCGATTTTCCGCAAGGATGAAGCCCTTGCGTAGAAACGAATGTGTGGTGATTTTTATGGAATTAGCTGGCATAGTTTTCGAGAAAATTACATCATAATGTGTAAAAAATCCTTATTTTTTTCGAGGTTGTTTCAAATTTTGATTCATAACTTTTCCCGATGTGAACCGATTTTGCTCATTTTCAACACCAAACTGCTTAGGATAAAAATAAATATTTTCGGTGAATTTGGTTGATCTCCATGGCTTAGTTTTAATGTGAGCGTGTTTTACACAGACAGACAGGCAGACGGACAGACGGACATAGCTTAATCGACTCAGAATTTCACAAGGACCCAGAATATATATACTTTGTTGGGTCTCAGATGAATATTTCTTGGTGTTACACACGGAACGACAAACTTATATATACCCTCTTTCACCACTTATGGTGGTGGAGGGTATAAAAAGTTGTACATTTTAGTATTGAAAATTAAAAAAAGTATTTTACATAATTTTTTCATTTTGCATTAGTGCAGAAAAAAATAACAAAAAGACGTGTTTATAATATGTTTTAAGATTAAATATCTTTTCAAAAAAATAAATAACTAGTATTTTCATTCACTGCCATATAAAATTTCATTAATAACACACAAAGTATAACGTCCGAAAAATAAAATTTTTATTTAGTACCTTTTGAACAACTGTGTTTATTTTTTGCTTCTACTAATACATTCTCACCAGTTAGATCTTTGACAGGGGACGTTGGTCCTTGAAAATTAGTTTCACCTATATACTACTATATGGTAAAAACAATTATGCACAAAATTAAATAAAAAGATTTGAGTTCGATAAAGGGTCAGTCCTTATAAAATTTTATAAAGATATTACTGTTCCTATAAAATAGATTTATGTTAAATATCGCTATAGATTCTTTTTTTTAACAATTTATTAGTAATAAGTCATTTTTTGGAGGAACCTTATATGAAAATAATTCTAATAGTCGATATATAAAAAGCTACACATATCAACACAACTTAGTTTCGTATAAGTCTGAATGGTGCTAGAGATTTAGTAATGATAATTTTAATTTTATTCTAGCCCCTTTTGCAAAGTCCATATTAGAAAAGGACTTGAATTCAATAATTCACTTGTTTATATACTCGGCTCTGCGGAATCTTAAATAATTTCCATCTTAAACATGTTATGTATAGATTAAAATTTATCTTAACAAATATTCCTTTAAAAACAAAACATATAGTTTGTTACATAACGTACAAATGTTGAACTTTGTTTAATATCGGGCAAAAAGTTATCGTACCGGGCAAAGTCTGAAATAATCCTAATAAAATTATTATTTAATGATTTATTGACAATATACTGATTTTCTTCAATTGGTTTATATGGAAGTTAGCGACATTATATGAAGTTCAATTATGAATTTATCCTGTTAAGCAGATTTCTGGGGTCTTCTTAAAACTGATTTCAACATACACACAGACAGACAGAAAGATGGACAGACGGACATGGCTAAATCGACTCCGCTACCTCTGAGGATCCAGAATACATATACTTTATAGGGTCGGAAAATTATATTATAGAAATTACAAACGGAATGACAAACTTACGGGCATGAATCCTTGATGAGTGTCACATCATGGTGTATTGCAATCCGGGGATAGATAGGTGCAACAAATACCTGTGGTCTTCCGGGACTATAAATTGGTGTTGACAGTCTACTGCCTGGCTAAGTCCTTTCATAGATTGAAAAGAGGTCGAACCAGAGCACCACATAATCTGGCACTACGGGTGTTTAGGACCTTCGGGATCCACGTAGTGTATGTGGTTAAAACCCAAACAGCGGGAAGAGGGTGCTTGGTTAAAAGACTGATACACGTTGAATATGATTTTCATGATACATTTCTGTTAACGTTCCTAGATGCTAGAGTGGTACGAATTACAGAACGTGAGTGTGGATTAATAAAATGTTGGATTTGAGCTAATAATGAAAAGATTGGGTATACAAGAAGGAGTTTTCTGAAGATTCTTATGTTTTTCTGATATTTCCTGACGTCTACATGCATTCTATAGAGAGAATGGAGTAACCGATGGATTTGAATGATGGAGTGATGGAGTGGAAGGATGGATGTGGTGCAAGGTCACTGCCCTCTCTTTGATTTATTTAGCGATTTTCCTACATTGTTGATTGTACGCTGGAGTGACGGAGTGGAAGGATGGATGTGGTGCAAGGTCACTGCCCTCTCTTTGATTTATTTAGCGATTTTCCTACATTGTTGATTGTACGCTCAACATATCACAGTGGGTCTCTGTAAATACGGAAATAAAGTCTTGTCAATTAATACCAATATACCAATTACGTCCCTTATAGGTGCTATTGCAGAAACAACAGAGCCATAGTAGTGTGGTTGGTCGACATTACATTATGTCGCGGTTAGATTGAGCTTGCTTATGACACCTGTCATGGCAAGAGATTAGATAGCTCGAGTACTTGAGCAGAGTGCTTGTACATGGACCGGAGTATTCATGTACAAAAATTGCAACCTGCGCGTAAGAAAAACAAAGGGGTAGTGGTGAGTTGTTTACTTTTTTACTCACCCAATGGTTGAAAAGGTACCACCGTGAGATAGAGCAACATGCCAGGTACTCACGTAAAGCACTCCGACATTCATACCCTCTCACGAAGGTGAAGGGTATAAATAAAAATAAAATCTAAAAATTTCATATTTTTTTCTTTAGTTTTGACTAGAAAGTTTTACTTTGTGAAATTTTACTACTCTTAATAACGACACCTGTACGTGTACGTGTTAATTAATTATTTATATTATTTAATATTAAGTACACGCCTAATTTAGAAAGGCACTTGAAGTATTTTGTTTCACGTAAACGTTTTCCTTTGTATTGTATGGTACATCCTTTGATACGCGAGTTGTTTAGTTGATATCTAACAGACATGTCTCGATCATCATAGAAACATGCATTGTAGGTCTTTAACTAGTATTTCAAAGTGTTACAAATAGAATAACAAAATCAATTTAAGGCCTGTATTTTTGAATGATATATATGAAAAATTTTATATTTCTAAAGGATTTAATAATAAACTACTTATAGGTGAAGGGTACTTACCATTCGGCTTATTCGAATATTACTCCAACTTGTTTTTAAATTAATTTCTATAGAACAATATACATATATAGATTAAGTTCCAACACAACTCACGACAAAGAGAACTAATAAAAGAGCGAAAGTACCGCTATTACACTGAAATAGTAGTGGAAATTCAACAATGTTAACAACACCTTTTTCACTTGCAGCAACCCGACGAGCAAGATAACTTTAAGTTGTGGCACAAAAAACAGATAATAGAAGGTAAAGTTACTGAAAAAGTTAATCATTGTAAAGTTTCACATAAATTGCAAAATAAAAAAGAAATGGAAAAAATATATATCAACAAGAAAAAGTAAAACAAAGAAAAAATGGAAAATGGATGAAATAAAAGACTTATTCACCTATACAAAGTAAAAACTATGATACGATAATGACAGACAATGTGCATAATGAAAAGGAAATAAAAGAAAAGTTTTAATTTATTGGAAATAGTAGGTTGTGAAAATTCACTTTTAGTTTAGTAGGTCAGTGATGGTCTTTAATCGGCTTTAGACAATTTTTTCGCTTAATAGAGAGCTAACTCTACAGAATTTTCAATAGAAATTATTTGGAGACAGCCTCCAAAACCTCACATTTTGTTTTTGTACTTTTTACAAAAATTTCTGCATATAAATTTATAAATTTTGTCAGACAAACAGTTCTTAGTTAAAGGTGGAACTTTTTTCTGCACAGATGTGATGTAGATTTCTACATGCTTGAAATGGCAAATTCCCCAATTAAATGACTGCATACAAAGGTAATATTTATACCCAAACCAGGGATACCAAATTCTTCCTTCTCAAAACTTTCGATTGAATAGTATACCAGACAAAGACCTTGAATATAAGCAGCATGTTTATGTAAAGGGACGATCGCCAGAGACCGCCTTAAATGAAGCTGTCTACTACATAGATGTATTCCTTGATATAAAACTGTATACCATGGCAGAATGCATTCGAAGGCGTCTTCAATAAGCTACACACTAATACTCGTTTGCATTTTGTACCTTCTCTTTGGGTAGTCTAGATTGATAACATTTTTAGGACCCTAACCGAGAATGAACTTGAACATGTCTGCTACGCAGACGATGTCGTAATACTTTTAAAGGAAAAGAATCAAAATTACTTGTGTAAAAGAGCTTAGTAAGCTCTAAAGTATTGAGCTGGGCTCAACCTAGAGGCTCCTATTTTAACCCGGCAAAGATTGAAATCTCTCTTTTCACAAGAAAAACAAAATACTCTTACTTTTCTGAACCCTGAAAGATACCGATAACAGTTAAGTACTTAGGTGTTATCCTTGACCAGAATGGATCTATACTGTGCGATATGAAAGAGATATAAAGGCATGAAATGTGGTCTTAGTCCTACTACAATACATTGTTGGCTTTATAAAAGTGTAATTACACCTGTTTTAACTTATGTTTCAATAATCTTTGGACTTCTTTAGAGAATAAAGTATAATATCAAACTACTGTAGCAAGTACATTAAATTATGTTTGGGTATGATGAGTTAAAAACCATTCGATGAAATGAAAGCTGAATTATAAATATGGGTAAGAGAATCCCATTAGACGGTGGATAGAGCCGTCCTTTACATACTCCTTTTAACCCTACCTAACCTAGTACGTTCTGTGACAGTCTTTTATGAAAATAATAAATAAATAAGTGTATGCTGTTAAGCTAAATTTGAAATAATCCTTAAAATTTTATGATTTATAAAACCAGTTTAAGGTTGTAGAGTTTTTAAAATTCCTTAAAGCCGAATATAGCACTCTTACATTCTTATTATAGTTTTCCCCTTTTTGCTTTCATTAAATCCAAGAAAAAATATTTTCTGTTATTCTTTATTGTCTTCTTTTTTTTCGGCAAAAAAATGTATAGCTTTTTTATGATTTAACTAAGTGAATAATATGCAAAAAAGTCAAACCATAAAGAGTAAGAAGGAAATAATGAACAGTTTATGAAATTAAATGAAACAATTCAAATGAATTCATTAAATTCAGTGAATTTAAGCAATTTAATTGTTTATAAAAAAATTAAATTAATTACTTCATTCTTGTCTAAAAAGTTGTTGTTAGTATATAAGTAAAATATTGAGGTTGTTAAGAAATTATTGAATACATAAAATTAAAACTGAAATATTATTATACCCTACACCACTTTTGTAGAGAGCGTATATTAGAGTTGTGCTAAAGTTTGAAACGCACAATACCCACCTTAAAGTATACCAGAATCATTTTCTGAGTCGATTTAGATATGTCCGTCCGTCCATGTAAGCTTTGTAATAAAACTGCAGGTCGCAATTTTGAAGATAATTTAATAAAATTTGGTATATGATCTTCTATTGTCCCAGGGGAGAAGCCTAATGAAAATGGCTAAGATCGGTAAATTATTTTTCCTAGCCCATATACAACTAAACCCTCGAATAGGGCTTGTAAACCATGTAATCAAGCTAGAGGTCACAATTATGAATATAATTTAATGAAATTTGGTACATGATCTACTGTTGTTTAGAAAACAAAGCCTATTGGAAATGGTCATCATTGGCTCATTATTTCAGCTAGCCTCCATACATCGAACACGAATAGGGCTTTTAAGTTCATAATTATGTTTAATATACTCGTATTTCGACAAAAAGCTGCTATACCAAGTTCTATAATAGCCCTAGCTTTATTTCACCCTAGCCCCTATAAAAAGCCTTCTTCAAGGTACAATAAAATTTAAATCCTTGGGTCGGCACCACTGCGTGATAAAAATGAATAAACCTGTGCACATTAAAACATATAAAATCAAATAAACTTCAACTTCATATTTTCATTTAAAGTCTAATGGAAATTGCACTGCATATACATATTAACGACATCTGTACGTATACGTGTTAATGATTTATTGATACAAATATTAAGTATACGCCTAATTAAGCAAAGCACTTGATAGTCATATCGAGGGACTATATTCAATAATCTCTATCTAAATAGGAGAGCAAAACAAATGTTTATTTCGCTAGTTCGTGAAAATTTTTGAGTTTTTTCTTCTATAATATATTTTAACGACCATATTCTAAATCGCTATATAAAAAGAATTTAATATTTTAAATTATTTGCAAAAATATTCACAAATTTATATAAGACTAGCATACCCTGGGTGCTTCGCTACCCTAACTTAAATTAAATACAAACTTTTATAGAAAATTTAAATTCGTTAAATATTTTTTTAATGTTTCAGTTTTATACATCCAATATCACGTGATTAAATTTGCATTCAGTAAAAATCTTGTATATATTTTTAGCTTCATTCATTCGAAGGTACTATTTGAAAGAAAATACTATAAAATACCTTTAATAGAATATCATTTCATCAAAAATTGTGTGTTTTTGTGTTTAATATTATATACAATTCAAAAAATATTTTTAATGAATGAAAAAGTCCCAAAAGTCCCTTTCAGTAGATTTTTCACTAAGGTCCCTACATTTAAAATTTTATTTTCATAGAAAAACGAAAAAGTACAAAAATCTCTCTCAATAAATTCTCATTTAATAAGGGCCGTATGTTACGGTTAACCATTATAAAGAATCTAAAAGGTAGCATTTGAAGAATAGAATATTATTCAGTAAAATTAATGTTTCTAGGTTGAATATTTTAGTAAATTAAAAAAGTACCATTTATGAGATAAAAATACTAAAAAAATCTCTCTTAAATAATCTTATTCAATGTGGACCATGAATGTTTTAATAATCATGTGTTTCGAATTCATATTAAAGAAGAGTATTAAAAAAGAGAAAGAGTATCATTTGACAAAAGAAAATGTACCAAAAGTGGAATAAATTGTACTTAAGTGAAAAGTACTAATAAAGAAAACAATTTTTCCCTTTTCGCTTAGGAATATACTTTTTCGAGAATTAAGTTTACAAAATATTCCTTAATTAGATCTATATATCACAGATAAAACATAAACGATTCAAATCTGCATTCGTGTGTTCCAGAAAAATTGTGCTTTCAAAAAGGTACCAAATAATTTATTAGAATTTGGTCCTATATAGACCTTAGTACTCGAATTCTATTTTTGGTACTTTTTTCCCAGTGAAATAGTAAAAATTTTATTACAATAAATATTACAGAGATAGTTCGTAATTTAATAGGAATAATTCAATAAACCGAAAAAGACTGAATTTTAAAAAAGTACGAAATAGGTGTCTCATAATTTTGGGAGATTTATCCAAAATATTTATAAAAATTTGATTATGTTATTTATTCCGAAAAAGGTACCAAAATCATCTTGGTACACAGTTTTACCCCTTAAAAGTACGAATTTCAAAAAAGTGCCAAACACCATCTGCTCGTATTAAGAGTAAATACAGGTACATTTAAAATTTTTCTTGTATCACTAATATTGTGTAAGATAATTATGAAAACTAGTTTTACCCGTATTTTGCCCTTTTTATATATAATATATTATATATATATACATATATATATATATATATATATATATATATATATATATATATATATATATTGAAAAGAGTTGTTATTTCGAAATTAATGTTATATGCATGGATTTGGCCATTTTGAAATCAGTACGTTGTAAAAAACCCGAAGTTTAACTGCGATTTTTTAAGACTTACAACATAAACTTTAAAATTTGGATAATTCTATATATTTTCTTTAATTTAAACAGGTTTTCCAAATACTCCGATTTCCAAACCATACAATAATGCTACCAATCATATCTTGATATACTCGATGCAATAACCATGTTTATGGATCGGACATTTTATTTGTTCTAGCAACAAATTAAGATGTATCCGAGTTCAAAATTGTTCAATTCGTATTCATACCACCAATTGAGCCTGATTTAAAATAAAAATCTTATTGACATGGTCACCATTCGACGATTATTGGTAGTATTTAGGAGTGTGTAATGGATGATTGGAACCAAAAAACTTGTTTTAATTAATGGATACTAGTGCAAATATTATTAATATCGCATTTTAAGATATAAATTTTAGGAAATCGCCGTTAAATATCGAATATGAACCCTATACTATGTTAAAAACGGCAATGTTCCGCAATGGATTGTAATTATTGTAAAGAAACAATTACTTTAAAAGTTAAAATGTCGTCGTAAAAGGTCGTCCGATAGCAGTTATATATCATTTTATATATACGGCTATAGTAACATTTTTTGTAAAAAAAAGTTTGCTGTTGTAGTACACACCCTAGAACGATGAAATCCGGAAAAAATGTATCTTTCAACTTAAAATTCTATATAGGTTTTTATCGTGCACAAGATCGTCCGATAGCAGTTATTTATCATTATATATGTACGGCCATAATAACATTTTTTGTAAAAAAAAGTTTGTTGTAGTACACACCCTAGAACGATGAAATCCGAAAAAGGTGAATGTCGTGCACAAGATCGTCCGATAGCAGTTATATATCATTTTATATATACGGCTATTGTAACATTTTTGTAAAAAATAGTTTGTTGTTGTAGTACACACCCTAGAACGATGAAATCCGAAAAAAATTATGCCATCCGATTTCTACGCTTCCAACTTAAAGTTCTATATAGGATATTATCGTGGACAAGATTGTCCGATAGCAGTTACATATCATTTTATATATACGGCCATAGTAAGATTTTTTGAAAGTTTTTTTATTAAAAGGCATTCTGTAACGATATAATCCCAAATATATTTATATTTTATCAGATTTGTTCCTTTCCACATTTCTTTCCACATATTTTATATACATATTTTTTTCAAAATATTTTTTTTTTGTAAATTATGAAAATCAAAAAACACATAAAAAAAAATAAAAAAACGTATTTGTGCGAAATGGAGGAAAATAGCTTTTTGCTCGTGACGTCTCTGCATACCCTGTGATATTACTTGTCAGCTGAAAATATTAAGGATTTAATACTTAAATAAAATGATATTTCTTTACGAGATACTTGGTATTTTCAGATTTTTTACATAAATAATTTAAAATATTAACCAAGTTTTTCACTTTTTAACGGACATTTTTAAATATCAAAATAACCAGGCGAATTCGCCTTGGTCGCTACTTTTTTAATTTACTTTGCTTTGTTCAAGGCGAATTCATATAAGGAGGTGTTATTCAATCAGCTGATAATTTTTTTCGTAATTCGCCTGGTTTTCCTAGCTGTCAAAGTTTGTTATTGTTTACATTTTTATATTAAAAATGTCCGTTAAACAGAGAAAAACTTCGTTAATATTTTGAATTATTTATTTAAAAAATCTGAAAATACCAAGCATCTCGTAAACAAATATCATTTTATTTAAATAATGGCATAATTGGTATGTATACAAATATGTTATTTAAAAAATATTTTTTTCTATTAAATGTTAACATATCACACAATATTGTTTTATATTTTATATTAAAATTTTGTTGATAACGTGATTAAAAAATCTCTTCCGGAACACTTAATATTAAGAGACTCATATGAAGTATTTACCCAGCTAGCGGCAACTGACTTCTACGTTATTGCTTATTTTGAAATCTATTAAATGTTAAAAAATTAAACAATATTGTTTTATATACACTATGTAGATAAAAAGGTTAACTAAAAAGTCTGTTCCGGAACGCTTTATATAACAAAACCCATATGAGGTATTTACCCGTCCGGCGGCTGCAACATTATGGCCAAATATTGAAAACTAAATCCGCCGGAGTAGAATTATCCATTCGCAACAAATATTAATTTATTCGTAATATAATATTTTCATGAATATTTACTTTTTATGTTTATTTTTCCAAAAAATTAAGTTTTAATTAACTTAAGGTACTTACTTAAATTTAGCAAATTCAGAATATGTTTTCCTCACAAATTTTAATATCTTTATCTTTATTTTTTAATATTATATAAATATTTTACAAAAATTTTTTATCAAACGAATACTTATGGTTTTTAACATTTACAAAAACCAAATGCAAAAACAAAATGGGAATTCGCCTTGGCTTTGTTGTTAGTTTTTATATGAATAATTTTAAACCTAATTGACAACCCTATTTGTTAGGGGTGAAACGGGGACTTTTTACTATTATATACTTATTTTACATATGGCAACCTTAATTTGAGAAATTGAAAAAAATTAAAGTATACCTCTTAATATAGCATACTTGTCAGCATATAAATAAAATATTAAAGTTAAAATTTGAATAATGTTAAAATCGGAAATGCAACATCAATTTTGGATTACCAAAAAAACTGTTCAAAGGAAACTTGGTTCTAAGGAGGACGAACATATTATATCTTCTGATGCGGAACTTGATGCTAAAATTGAAGTTTTTAAATCAATATCTGCAACTAGTGTAGAATTATCGAAAATAATTGATCAATACCAAGAAAGACTTTGCATATTGTCGCAAGAAGAAAGTGTATTTGGACGATTTCTGAAAGAAGCTGGAAAAAGAAGTAAAACAACTGGCCAAAGTATTACAAACACTGGGAAAGCAGTTTCTTATTGTGGTCAGCAAAGAATGTGTGTACGTGTCCCACTCTTAAGATTGCAACACGAAGTGGACGTTTTTCGTTATCGCGCTATTACTGATACCCAAAACACTATTACCACTATGGAAAAAGAGCGAACGGAGTATAGAGCAGCATTAGAATGGATGAAATCTGCAAGTACAGAGCTGGATCCTGATACAGGTCGAGGATTAGAAAAGTTTCGAACAGCTCAATCTCACGTACGAAATGCAAAACAAATCTTCGACAATTTGTCCATGGATTCTATTCAAAAGGTAGTTTTTGTTTATTTCCCAAATATACAAACTTTAGTTATTTTCATATGGAATGTGAAACAACAAGTTTTTGCAATTTTTTCCGGGTGTTCTATATATACATGGTTTAAATTACAAATATTAATATGTTTGCGTATTATTTAAACATAGATCTAAATACCTGTTCATGCAATACTTGTTATGTGGCATAAATAATTACATCTTTAATAAATATACATTAGGATGTCCGGTGGAGTACTTTTTTGGAGGAATACCTCTCAAATGATGTGTTTTTACTAAATACGTAAAAAATAGAAAACAATTTTTTGAAAAGGCCCTCAGTTCCCTACCAGCGGTTTAAAATATTTATCTCAGTACAATATGCTCAAAAAAATTTCGGCAATTTTTTCGAAATGGGTCCGTATTTTTTTGAGCTTATATCGGGAAAAATAATTAATTTTTTTTAGACTATTCCTGGTCCGCAAAACGACTTTTGGTGTATTATAAATTTCAATTTCAAAATAATATCAAAAATTCTAAAATGGGCCAAACTAAATGCCAAAAAAATTTTTTTTTTTAAATTTTTCTGCTTAAACTAAAAAATATGAAAATTTTGACTCCTATTTTGAAAAAAAACGAAAACAATATGCCTCTCTAACCCACTAAAAATTATTTTGTGGACCAAAAATACTCTACAAAAATAGTAAAATTATTTTTCCAAATTACGGAATTTTTGAGACCCATTTCAAAATAATCAAAGAAATTATATTTTTCACTAAAAACCATTCGATAAAAATATAATTTTTTTTATTTTTCATTTACACGCATTACATTAACACGCATTTATTGAGAGGTATTCCTACATAAAATTCTTAAAAAGGCTGTTCATACGGACGCTCTATTGTGTATGAGTGAGTTTATTTATCTATTGATCATTATGTGTACATTATTCATAGATACATTAATGTAAATGCTTTTTGTGATATACAATATTGTAATTATCCATTGTCAGTTTTAGAGACATTAGGATGCAACGTGGAAATAAATTATGAAACTCAGCTTCATTATTGCCATTGTTATTGGTGGTGAAAGGGTTCTAAAAAACTTGCTTCAAATTTATTACAATATTTACATTAGGATTATCCTAAAAAATTCTGCATGGTAGCCAGAAGTATTCTTATAACGAAAATCAGTATCCCGGGTCATTTTGAGTATTAAAATTGAAATAGTCATATTAAAATTTTCGAAAATCATATAAAAGTTAAAACCCTATTGCGCTTAAAAATAATGCATAACGACATATTTGAAAAGTATATTTGAAACAAAAACGTTTCATGTTGGGTACAGTTGATATATACATATGTAAGTTTGAGAATATTTTTGCTTTACTAATACAGGCCAAAGCACAGTGAGAAATTTTGCACTTTTAGAACGACATTAATTAAATATTAGTGATGATGAGTTCTAATTTTGGTTACAGTTAGCACATAATTGGCCAAACATTCCATATAAAAACAATCACGATAAGACTGCTGCCACACCCAGTTTTTACAATTAAAGGGTTTATTGCTGTAACTCGATATGCCACGAAAATAAAATTTTGTATAAATCGACATTAAAGTTTAAAGAAATTCTTAAAAAATAGGATTTTTGAAAATTTTACTTTAAAAATGCATAATAATCATATAAGGTCGATAACTATCGGTTTCCAATAGGTGGACATCGTAAATAAAGTGAAAACAACTGTTTTAGCAAAAAATTATGGCTTATCAAGTTATTGCTTAACAACAATCAAATATTATTTAGTTCTAGTACATTCTAAAAGTGGCTTAAGGAGTGAGATCGAAAAATTCTTAACACACGTTTTTCATTACATTTTTCAAGCAAAGTATTATTTGATTTTTTTTTTGATCAAGTTACCTTTGAAAAACATGTCAGTTATTATGTGTAATGTCAATTATATTATTTTTTTCGTTAATCTGGCCAAGCATACAAAGGTCTGCCGTCAGACTGTTTCCAATGTTATTAAACAGTACCGGGAGAACTTGTCAGTTGATAGAAAACCTGGTTCAGGTAGAAGGAATGGTCCACATGATGTTTCTAAAGCCAAAAAATAGAACGCATTTTCAAAAGAGCTCCCAACACATCCGGTAGGAAAGCAGCTCGGTTAGCTCAGTGCTCGGACTATTTGGTACGAAAAGTTAAAGCTAATGCAGGTTTAAAAACATACAAGGCTCAAAAAGTTCCTGACAGGAACGCTGCTAAAAATTTAGAGGCCAAAAACAAAGCACGGAAATTGAAGTCAAGTTTTATAAAAAAATATTCTTGCTGCATAATGGATGACGAACGTATGTTCTGGGAGATTTTTCGCAACTTCCAGGTCAAAAGTTTTATGTTGCTGATGCTCGAGGGAATGTTGAAGAAAAGTTTAGGACCCAAAAGCAGACAAAATTTCCCAGAAAGTTCTTGGTATGGCAAGCAATATGCAGTTGCGGCAAAAGAAGCCAATCATTTGTTACAACGGGCTCTATAAATACCGAAATTTACATCAAGGAATGTTTACAAAAAAGGCTGCTTCCATTCATAATACTTCATAATGTTGTCCACTTATTTTTGGCCTGACTTGGCATCCTGTCACTATGGTAAAACAAGCCCTGAGTGGTACAAGAACAATAATGTGTATTTGTACCAAGAGAGGCAAATCCTCCAAACTGCCCGCAGCTAAGGCCAGTGGAGAGATATTGGGCTCTTGTCAAAAGAGAATTGAAGAGTACAAAAAAGGTGTCCAAAAGTGTGGTAGATTTTAAACGTAGATGGACTACATGTTCGAGCAAAGTGACAGAAAGCACTATAAAAACGTTAATGGAAGGGTTTCCGAAAAGGGTTCAAAATTTCATCACTAGTGATTAAAACTATAAAAATATTTTTTTTTGTAAATTGTAATAATAATTTGAATCAAATAAAAAAAAATAAAGCTGTAAGTTTAGTGGTTTCTTTTTTATAAACATATATGTATGTTAAGAATTTTTCGATCTCACTCCTTATAATGTTCTTGAAAAAAAAATAAATTAATTTTATTTTCAATACGAAAAATATATATTTTTTTTATATTTTTAGTTTTTTTTTTATATGATAATAAGTTTGGCTAAATATGTATAGCTAAATTATTCTGCAATAAAAGGCAAGTCTTTTAGTATGATTCGGTATAAGTAGGCAAAAAAATATAATTTAAATCGAATGACAAAAAAAATGGTTTGGGATTTTTACTGAATATTCTTGGTCGTCATTTTAAACCCTCCACCACCATCAGTTGTGATAGAGGGTATATATAAGTTTGTCATTCCGTTTGTAACACTAAGACAACAAAGTATATACATTCATGATCTTTATGAAATTCTGTCCGTCTGTCTGTCTATATAAAAGAGGCTCACATTAAAACAAAGCAACGGAATTCCATAAAATTCATTCAAAATATTCATTGTTATCCTAAGCATTGAAAACCTAGATATCCTAAGGTATTGAAAACCAGCAAAATCGGTGAAATAGTTTCAGATCTATAGTAGTTTTTGCAAAAACTGCTATAGATCAATTGATGAATTTTGGCGCCAGGATTGTTAAAAACTGGAAAAATCGGTTCACAATTTCATATACCTTCCATACAAATGTACGTATTCCCGGAAATGGGTTTTAAGTTAATATCTACCCTTAAAACGTCGATATCTTCATAAAGTTTTACAAGTTAAACCGGTCCATATTTGGTTATAGCTCCCATTGGTCATAGCTCCCATAAACGCTCATAACTCATTACCTAATAAAGATATTGTGACAAAATTTGCCACAAATATTGCATCTATATACAGAAATGTGACCGTAATTTTTATACCCTCACCAACATCAGTTGTAATAGAGGGTATATATAAGTTTGTCATTCCATTTGTAATACTGAGAAATATTCATCTAAGATCCATGATCCTTATGAAATTCTGAGTCGATCTAGATATGTCTGTCCGTCTGTATAAAACACGCTCACATTTAAACAAAGCAATGGGACTCCATAAAATTCACTCAAAATATTCATTGTTATCCTAAACAATTTGGTGTTGAAAATCAGCAAGATCGGTGAAATAGTTTCAGAGTTATAGGTAAAAATTTAAGACAATCTCGAAAAAAATGCGATTTTTCACATACCTCTTTGTACTTTTTGCAAAAACTGCTGCAGAATAAGGGATGAATTTTGTCAGATATACAACTCCTGAATCGGTTCATAATTTGTCATAGTTCCCATATAATGTTCCCCCACCGAAAATTACTTAAAATTTGGTATAAGTTTTGCGGCCTCCGGTAGGTTAGTGGTTAGTGTTCTAGTCTGGTAGACCGGAGGTGTTGGGTTCCATTCCCACCTGAGGTACTGATTAAGGAGCGCACAACAGGCCCGATAGAGGCCTAGGTGTATTTTTTTGGATTTGATATATATATGTACATCCTCCTTTCAAACTAACTAACTAACTAATTAACTAACTAACTAACTAACTAACTAACTAACTAACTAACTAACTAACTAACTAACTAACATTGCTCACATGAACAGAAAATTGCTCACATGAACAGAAATTTGCATAGCTCCCATGCAAGGTTTCCTCCCAAAAATCACTTAACCTCATCACTAAATTAAGATAGCAACACATTTAGTACAAATATTGCTCTTATATACATAAATTAAACTATCAAATTGTTTTACAATCGGTTCACATTTGGTCATAACTCTCATATTAGTTCCGCTCCAAAAAAAAATCACTTAAATACTCAATATTCATTACCAAATAATGATAAAGATACTGAATTTTGAAAGTTTGATTTATATACATAATTTGCCATAGCTCCGATACAAGATCCCTTTACCAAAAACCTTTTAAATGCACATTACTCATTTGAAAATAAAGCTATTGATACAAAATTTGGCACATATATAAGTTTTGTATACAAAAATTTTATTTCAATATTTTTCAAGATCAGTTCATAACATGTGTGCGATCGGTCCCATGCAAGGTTCCCTTCACAAAATCACTTAAACACACATTACTTATTACTTATTATAACTTGTTTTTGTTAATAATATGTTTTTTCTGAGAGTTAAAACTTAAACCTTTAAAATTGCGCTTTTGTCTAAAAAATCATTGCAGAAAAATTCCAAAGTATTAAATTGTAATAAACTGAAGAAACTGTGGAAATATCTGAAATTTAGGAATATTACAAAAAAATTATTTTAATTTTAAATGGAGCAACTTTGAGCACCTATATTTCGATTTAAAGGAACTTTACAATGTTTTTAGTTATTTTTCTATATTATATGGAATGTTTATTGTTAACTGTAATAAAAAGCCAGTCAATTGAAAACCATTTATTTTTTATAGTTGTCGTTCTTAAAGTGCCAAATGTCTCACTGTGCAATGTTAAAATCACTTCTTTATAATTTTTACTAATCCCAGTGTTATTTGGTGTGCTAATTCCAAAAATGGAAATAAAAAAGTCCTATCACCCACCAATTTCCGCTCTTAAACTGGTTGTATACTTCATTAAATTTTAAGGAACAATTCAATTATTTTACACTTACTCTTGTTACGTCATAATTTAACATATGTTAACATAAGATTTTCAAAATAATTTTTAAATATATATGTGTGAAAAATGTATGGCAATAATGATGAGTTATAGATCGACTTTTATAGATCGACTTTTAATAAAATTGATCATTTCATTAAGACCTAAGTGTCTTGCAGAAAATTACAAAAAAAAAAAATAGAAAAAAGGCTTTGGAGTTTGTCTAAACTTATTGTATCGATCATATTTAGGATAACGGTGAATATTTTTCATTAAGTTCCATTGCTTCGTTTTAATGGACAGTGTTTTTATACAGACAGTAGAGTATTCAAACGATTATTCGTCGTTCGGTTAATCGATTAATTTTTGACGATTAATCGTTCGAATAAATGAAAATTGTCAAATTTCAAATAACGAATAAACCGAATAATTTCTATCAATTAACCGATTAAGAAAAACTCACTATTTAGCAGTAAAATTACTATGTATTTCCTACAAAATTTAATATTTTTATAATAAATTTTCTTCTTTTTTTAATTTCTTAATCAATTTTCTATATTAAAGAAAATTTATTTGATGATTTTTGAAAAGAAATCATGGAAATAATTTTATCGCTTTTATTTTTACAACCAGTTTTTTTGGGAACATTGTTGTGTTCTTAAGCATTTCTAATAAGTTTTCAGCAACAGTTATAGTTGAACTAGTGTTCAATGGAACGTATGGATTCTAGAACTCGTTGAAAATCTTAAAAACAGAAATGTGAAAAGCATTTCACATAAACAGGAATAATTTCTATTATTTGATATAAAACTGAACAAAGAATTGAAGTGAAAGAAGTGAAAATAATATTTTTGTTTATAAACCGTGCAAAAGTTATTTTCAAACATCAAAAAATCTTCGCGCACAGAAAACTATGGACCATTAGTATTAACTCTATGTTCTCAGTTTTTAATAATCAGCTCTTATGCTCCTATAAAAGGACTTTAAAGTTTAAAAGACATCCAATTTCAAAAGATGGAATTTCAAATTTATATTAAAAAGTTGGTATTAATATTAATTTCCTCTGCTTCGAAATAATATAATTTATTTCAAATCATCAAGATCATCAAGAAGGAATTGGAAATCATAAAGAAATTTTGTCACAAAAAAAGTAATAAAAAGTTTTTGAGTCGAAAATGAAACCTTTTTAAATATAATTTCTTTTTCGTTTTTTCTCTAAGTGAGACAGGTAAATAATATAGATAGAATGTACAGATTCCCAGCTTTCATTTGATACCAATATTAGGATTATAAAATACATATAAATATTTTAAATATTTGTTTGTAGTCCTTTGAAATCCTTTTATAAGGACATAAAAATCGGAGTATGCAAATCTTTAAGTAGAATCTATTTTCACATGCTTAACAACTTTTCCATGTGTGAATGCTTTTTTCAAAATTGTTACAAGGTGTAATATGAAGAAAATTATTGTAAAAAGCTATAATAACATTTAGTTTCCTTTTATTCGAATAACCGAGTAATTTTTAATTATCCGATTATTAACCGGCTAACGTAAAACCTCAAATAATTATTTGTCGAATACACAGAATAAGACAAAAACCGAATGATTGAATACCCATACAGACAGACGAAGACATCTTAATCGACTCACAATTTCAAAAGGATCAAGACCCCTTTAGTAGATCTCCGATATATGTACATATATATCCTCTATCACAACTGAGGATAGAGGATATAATAAGAGAGGGAGAAAAATAAGTAAATTTAGTTAAACAACCAATATTTGTTTTTTTTTTTTCTGTGTAGAATGTTATATGTGTGTACAACATATCCTATAATACACTTTTATTTGTTTTAGTATACATAAATTTTCTGCGTAAAAAAAAAGATTTCCATTGATAAGATTGATTACTTCATTTTTTTCAGCGATTCTTCAACAACTCTAATCTTTGGTAGAAATAAAATATTTGTCATTTTATAAATACGTGGTATGGTTTGCAAAATACACAATTACTTTTCCACCAAATTTAAATAAAGTTAATGCCTCTTGAATCTTTGAATCTAGAAACTTAGTAATAACAAACATGGCGTTCGTAAAACTTTTAGAAAATTACATCCTCAAATCTGTAAAAGGAAATCTATACTAGAACTTCTAAAAACATGCATACATATGTATGTATATAAGTATGATTTATATATGAATATATTTGTGTATGCGCGAAAAACACGTACTTAAATAGAGTTAGAGTTTTATATATGAATTAAATTCCTCTAAAAGAGGGTATTTTATATTATATTTTTTTTCGAATCCAAAGGAATAAGATTCAGAATTGTGCAACTCTTGATATACAAATACAATGCTGAAAATTTTAATCAAAACTGAATTTTTGAAAATTTCAATTTTCTTGAAAGTAAAATAAGTCAACCCTAATATTTGTATCCTTGAAAATTTTGCAAAGTTTTATTGTTAAAGTTACTTTTACCACAATGTGCGTTTCTGTGTACATATTTGTTATACCCTACACCACTATAGTGGGGAGGGTATTATACGTTTGTGCTGATGTTTGTAACATACAAAAATATTGGTCCAATACCCACCTTAAAGTATACCGATCGATTCAGAATCATTTTTTGAGTCGATTAAGACATGTCTGTCCGTCTGTCCGGCTGGCTGGCTGTCCATGTAAACCTTGTGCGCAAGGTACAGGCCGCAATTTTCAAGATAATTTGATGAAATTTGGACCAAGCATGTTTTTTGGCACAGGGACGAAGCTTATTGAAAATAGTTGAAATCGGTCCATTATTTCACCTAGCCCCCATACAACCGTACCTCCCGATTTGAACTTTTTATGACATAATTACGTTAAATATTCTATTATCTCTCTAATAATAAGTTTTAAATAAGTATAAATGACACTGCAGATTTTCGTAAGGATCGGCCTTTATTTGACCCTAGCCCTCATAAAAACCCCCCTTCAAAAAATATCTTAAACGTTTAAAATTCACTTGTAACCATTTGTATCGCAATGAAACTCAACAAAATTAACTGTTATTTAAAAATATATCCTTTTCCCAAATTTCCCGAGGATCGGCCCATATTTGACCTATATGAAGCCTCATTTAGATTTTTTTTTTTATCAATAAATTGCTTAAATATTTTGGAATAATATTCAACATAAAAGTTTCTTTATAAAAAGTAAAAATTTTAAAAATATACTCATGGTGTAGGGTATTATATGGTCGGCCATGCCCGACTATACTTTCCTACTTGTTTAAATTATATGTACAAATCAGTTAAAATTTAAACAGCTAAGTAATTAATTTCATATTTTACTATGTCAAAAAAGAATGTATCAAATAATTAATGGGTAAAAACACTTTTTAATGTGCTTTAAATTAATATATGTTTTTTAAAAATCTTGTCGATAAGCATTGATCCTCTGAGATTGTTTGGACAGATTTCAGCAACTCCCCAGCAAAATCTTTACTTACCTGGTAAGTAGGCAAGTAATTTTGGAGAAAGGTGTAAGTAGTTACTGTTGTGGGTGAATGGCTACTTATTTTTATTCGACGATGACCAAAAAATAACTAGTTACAAATCTGCTTACCCGACTTTTCCGGACTTAAAACTGATTTTTTTATTTTTTAGGTTTGCTAGTCTATTCTCTCACTCAGTGCCCCATTAAAAAATTATTTTATCATTATATCTGGAATGGTGTCTACACATATGTAAATATCAAAATTTCTTGAAAAAAAAAAAAAACAAAATCGACTAGGGTTAGAAACATGTAATAGATAATTGGCTACAAATTCTATTAAAAAAATAATTAATGGTATTGATAACGATAACTAATTACCAAGTAATGTATGAAATAATTACATTTCTTACGATACTCATTAGCAAAATTTTAAAACATTTTACTGGGTTATGATAATTATTAATAATTCTATGCAAAAATTACATTCAAGACTGATTCCAGCAATGGGTTATATAAGTACTACAAGGTCAACCACGTGTAAAGCTACACATTTATTATGAATCCTGCAGCAGTGATTCGTAATACAGCCTAGATTTTATTTTGTAAAATTTCATCCATTTAAGAAAAACCTAGTTCTTATTGATATCTTTAATATCACAAAATTGAATTTTGTTTTAACAGAAGATAAATTAAAACGTCAAAAGAAATGAATATGCAAACTGCATACCCACATAAAACGAATATTTTTGTTCGTCAAAAAACTTTTCACTTCTTTTTTAACAATTATTAAGTTTGCAGCTGCAGACATATAAAAAATTAAATATAAAGAAAAATTTTAGAAGAAAAGTTTTTTTTTTTTAGAATATAAGTACTTTAAACGAAAATAAAAAGAAATTAACATAAAATATTAAATATTTTATACTACATAGTTAGATGTTTTAAAACAGAGTTAAATGTTTTTGAAGCATTTATTTTCTTTTTGAAATTTTTTTTATTCATTTTTTTCCCCATTTATTCATTAAATTGAAAATGATATGATTGTAAAACGATGATAAAAATAACTTTTATGCCAGTTAGTATAATGGAAATATGATATTGATTGAAATTATAATTGAAAAATTTTACAAAGAAAATATTTGCTCGTTTAGAATGGAAAATGTTGTCAAAGTAAAGTTTCATATATTTTTCAATTATGTAAATTCTTAGTAAATGTCTGGGAGAAATATTCAAAAATATCTTTATGAAAGTATTTAGGTACATACTTACATATGTGTGTGTAAAATTTGCAAAAAAAAAAAAAAAAAAAAATAAATACATTTTTTCCAATTAAAACCACAATCAAAATAATTTAAAGTATTAATTGAAATAAAATTTTAAATTAATTAAATAATTAATTGAATAAATTAAATAGTTAATAAAAAACATTTTAATTTTAATTCATTTACTAACTAAATTAATTAATTTTTTGTGTAAAAAATCAGAATTTCATATACCACCATTAAACCATATGCCGTGAAAAGGAATGTTCCCTTATAAACATCAGGGTGATATTTGGAATATGGCTTAAGTCAATTATGGACCGAGATCTCTTGAATTAACAAAATATTAATTTTTAAAAACAAAACATTTTTACTAAATTATAAAAATTTAGTAAAATTTAGTTTAGTACCGTGAGCGTATGAGTTATTTTCTGAAGAGGACCTTCATATGCGTCAATTATGAACCGATGCTCATAAAATTTTATACATATATTTTGTTTTGTATAGAACTTGTTAATGCCAATCGCTATACTTGTATTTTTAAATAAGAGAACTCGTATTTTAACCAAATCTTTTTTCTAAGGGGAATCGTTTATGGAGAATGGAGTCAGTCATATATCAGTCTTTATTAAATTCGGAATGAAGAATTATGTTCCTTAGTATAAGCTTTTTTATGTTGAATTTTATCGCTGTACTAGTAATTTTCTGAATCCTTTTTATAAAATGTGGTCCCTAAAAGTAATTCAATAGACAGACGAACGGACATAGCTATATCGTCTTAGAAATTAATAAGGACCCCGAATGTAAATACTTTTGTGGGTCTATGACCAATATTTTGATTATCCATTTTTATGGTGGGTAAAAAGTTAAAGAAGGCTAAAAAAAACATTTTCAACCAACTAATTGATTCAATTAAAAGTTCAATCAAATATGTGAACTTGTGTTTAATTGAAGGCGTCTTTAATAATTCTTAAACAAGGTGGCACTTTGTCTACTTTTCTCTACGATTAATAGCCTTATAAGGACCCTAACTGAGAAAATAATTATAATTCTAAGGGGAATGTGAATAAATCAGGTTGTAAATACTACAAGGCCGTATTCAGAGCATCTAAGCTTAACCTAGAGGCCTCACTGTTAACTTTAGGCAAGAAAGACAATGTCTATGTATACTAAACCCTGCTTCCTTTTTAAGAAGATTCCGGTGATAGATATATTTAAGTAATCGTTGACCGATAATTAGAATAGAGACACCACATAGAGCATAGGACGTAAATTCTGGGAGCTAAAAGATTTTAACATATACTTCCATAATCTGGTAAACTTCTTTGTACAAAAGGTGTAATACTACAGGGAGTTCAGCGTTCATGCTGCTAGGATACAAGTCTTTGTCCCAATGAAACAAAGATATGAAACGGCACTTACAGCTGAACCGTTAACCAAAATCGGTTATATCATCAATGTATAATAGGCACATTAACAGGCTATCATCGGACGTGCCCGATTGCATACCATATGCAGATTATATGAGAAACTGATACCACTGATACCATATAATATCTTGGTCAAGAGGAAGATTAGAACAAATACCTGTACCAATACGTTGATACACAGGGGCTCTAAATTGGGCTACAAGGTAGATCTGGGGTTCTATAATGGAGATTCAGAAACAGAAAAATAATAACGGAATGTTTTAATTGGATTGGACTTGACAAATTTACCGACTGACAAATTTACCGATAAAGTTTAATCTAAGACCGTATTGAATTGTATGAAAGCTTTAGTTGAATACTCACCATAAGATAAGGTTTACATTATACGGGTACCAGGCCACTCATGAGCAGTTGGCAACAAAAGAGCGTTAACCTGACCAACCTTGAGCTCGTTTTAGACAGAAACTTGATCTGGTTAGACTGTTAGACGGTCATAAATGAATAGAACCAGAACTTTATAAGGATCAATAATATATTAAGTCTCAGACGAAATGACAAACATATGAATAGATTTCGTTTATCACCACAGATGTTGGTGAAATGGATAATTTTTAGAAACTTTCTATGCTGATTGTAAGTTTAAAGTATTTGAATTTTTAATTCACATAGATTTGTATTATCCAAGTAGTCTAAGAAGAGAATAACTTTTTTTTTATGTTTTTTAAACATACTAATTATCTTAGTTTTTTCTATATACATACATATGTATGTATAGACACATATGTATGTGTGTTCATTTATAATTCATTAGATAATCAGTGTAGACAATTTAAAGTGGTTGACATGTGTAATTGATAAAGATAAAAACATTGAGAGTTCTGAGAACTAGATTAAAAATTGGCAGACAATTTTACCCAAATCAAAATTTCAAATTAAGCGTGCTGAATATTTTAATAAATACAATGTGTTGTAATTTACCCAACAAAAACTTTACAATGCGCAAATGGTTTCCAAAAGGCTGGGGCCTTATATGAGAGCTAGATTTGAAAATGCACCGAATTTTATTAATATAATAATTAACGTTGATTTAATTGCTTTAAACTTTATTATAATGAGTTTCATGTAAGATTTGTTAAGCACACAACTAATAAAATAAAGTTTTCTTTTTCAACAAATAAGTTTTTCAAATTACCAATATTTTCTATTTAAAGATACTTTCCGAAAACATATTTTACTTTCTCTAATATCCATACACATATGTATACTTATACATAATTTATCATCGAATATATTTTTATTACAATGACGATGACTACTAATAAATAAGTAAATATTTGAAGGATTTACTTTGTCAGCATATTGTATGTGGTTTTTATTTAAACACAAATATAACCACATACATGCATACTTATGTATGTAAGCCTGCTAAATACTTCCGAAATAGAAAGTATCGAAATGAATCTGTGAAAGTTTATGTTATAAATAAATAATAAATTGTATCGAAATTTTTTTATGGATTATGTGTTTGTTGTGTAATATTTATGACAACGCACTATGGTTCATGGGACCACTTTATTTGGTCAAAATTGTTTATGCATACTTATGTATGTAAGCCTACTAAATACTTCCGAAATAGAAAGTATCGAAATGAATCTGTGAAATTTTATGTTATAAATAAATAATAAATTGTATCGAAATTTTTTATGGATTATGTGTTTGTTGTGTAATATTTATGACAACGCACTATGGTTTAGGCGACCTCTTTATTTGGCAAAAATTGTTTATTTGATGTCGCAACAGAAAATGAATATTGTTTTCATCATCTTGAATAACAAGATGAATTATCTCCAAAATTGCGACCTGTTGTTTGATTACAAGGTTTACAAGCCCTATACGGGGGTTCAGTTGTATGGTGGCTAGGTGAAGTAATATACCGATCTTAACCATTTTTAATAAGCTTTGTCGCTGGGATGATTGAAGATCATGTACCAAATGTCATTGAATTATATTCAAAATTTCGACCTGTAGTTTGATTACAAGGATGGGCAGATCGACTTAGAAAATTATACTTTAATGTGGATATAGGACCAATATTATTGTGCGTTACAAACATCAGCACAAACCCAATTTAGCCTTCCCACCAAAGTGGTGTAGGGTATAATTATAATGTTATTCGAAATAGAGGATATAAAAGATAAAAGAAAGGACTTTAATCATTATCGTATGAAGATGACCCAACAACAAAGGAGAGATACGTGGAACATGGATGTTTGTATATCTAGAAATAGTGGGATTGTTTCCAACTGGTACTTTTTGCGATTTTCGAAAAAACTGATTTTTTTAACTATATAAATTACCATATTTGTTCGACATTAGACTTAACTTTTAAGGATGTAGAATACCAAACATTTTTTTAACACATTTTTAGGTTTGACCAAAAAAGAGTGGTCTTTTGTAAGTAAGACAGATTTTTATTTATTTACGTAACTTTTTGTAGAAATTATTTGAAAGTAAAAAAATGTTATTTACTAAATACTACATATACATATAGGCCAATTCTATTTACTAGGAAAAAATCAATATAAGTAAACATATTAATTTTTTATCAGAAGTTTTTCATATTCTTTAATTTATGTTTTATACCCTACACTACCTTAGTGGGAAGTTCTACACTATTTGAGCCCCCTATATTTTTCATACAACTAAACCTGCCGAATAGGGTTTTCGGATTAATAATTGAATTTAATACACTCGACAAAAAGCGATACGACTAAGTTTTATATTTGCCGTTTCGTAATAATCGTAATAATTGGTCACCATTGGGCTCTAGCCATCCCACAGATACCTTTTCAGAAAATAAGTTAAATATCCATAATTTGCTAATAATGCTAATGTCGCGGTGATACAGAGTGAATACATTATATGTAAACTTAAATGAATCCACCAAATTTTTATTGGCATCGGTCAATACTTTCCCCCAGTATATAAAGCTTCTTTGAGAAAAATAGTTTTTTTAATAAATTATATAAATACATATATCGGAGGCATTTAACTTAAATGTTTTTTTAAGAAACGTAAATCACATTATATTTTGTTAACAGGTATAGGGTATTATACGTTCGACCATTGTCGACATTAAAAAAGCGTTGAATTTTATATAACTAAAAAATAACTTTTAGATACTATGTATTTTGGTCAGATTGGCCATTGTCATCTTTTTAGAAATGTTTAAATAACAACAAAATTGAGGGAGTGAGATACATTAATATTGTGGTATGAAAAGGGATTTATTAAAAAGTTCGCCAAGATATTTCTAAGAAAGCTTAGGGCTACATCCGATGATTTTGACATCCTCTAACCATTTTGTGTAGTAAACTTATCATCCATACTATAGGTATTAGCTATGTTTTATGTATTTTGTATAATAACATTTGCGTGGGAATTCAACCTAATCCTCATACCATTCATCATTATCCGAAATAAGATTGCACCTCATTAGCTTATCACTATTCTAGTGAAAAGCTAATGAGGTTTCCGAACTAGCTCTTAAAGTGCTTTACGTTAACACGTGTCAACGAGTGCGCCTTTTTGACGACTCATCACCTCATCATGATCTGTCAGACGATGACATTTTGCACTTATTTGCAATTTATTCGCTGAACCTTTCTGTAACTTCTGAGATTCTGAGACATTACTTCCCAGACATTCATTAAAAGACATTCGACAGACTCACTGTAGGTAAAAAGGATGGATTAGGCTCGCATATGGTATCATATACACTTGACACTAACTTGTTTTCCAACATTTAATTGCATAGCCACTCTTCTGCGGGGTATCTGTTGTTGTCTCGGCGACTGCACTGAACTTATACCAAATTATACACTTCACCTTGAATCAGTCTTTTTACCAATACTCTTTTCCAGCGTGGTTTAAACCGCACATCAAAGAGACTCTCTAGTAACCGGGACTAGACAAAGATCTTAACTATGCCCTGTCGGCTACCGGTTTTCATAGGAAAGACCGATAATAAAGTTGATATTATAGTCCCAGCAGACTAAGTTATTGGTAGCACCTTTTTCTTCCATTAAGGTTATAAGGCTTATAAGGAACTAAAAGGTGCAATAATGTTCTTGATATAAGAAACAGACGCTACTTAGTCAGGGTTTTTAGTAAAGCAATCGAAGAAAGTATACACCACATAGACACTCTTCATATAAATATAGAAACTATGAGATAAAGAAGAGGATGTTATAGTTTTTTTTTCTTTGGTACTTTAACGCCTACACGAAGACTCAATGCGACCGCAGTGGCAGAAGAGAACACTCACTGTCTTATTTGTTTCATCATTTTATTCTATTATAGAAAAATAAAATTATTTTTCAAGATGTTTCCCTAATGACTTTTTAATATATTTCTTAGATGTCATCATGCGAATGTTACACCTTAATGTTGTCTTCAAATTCAATTTGTGTATTGCAAAGAGTTGATATTATTTATTCAATAGATCTCTGCATGTTGTCTGTCTGTACTACATGTTTGTAGCAGTATTTCTTTTATTTATACATTAGATTCTTCCTTGTTTGTCTGTCTGTCTGCACCACATGTTTAAATTTATTATGCAGTATTTGCTTGTCTTAGAATATAACAATAATGGCAACATCAACAGCAAACTCCATAATATGTACATTAATAATTTGTAAAATAGTTTATAGTCACATTTGTGTATGACCTGTGTCCTTTAGATCCTTTGAATGCATCCACACTTACATAAATGTAAAAGTGTGGTGTGTGTGTGTGTGTGTGTGTTTCTCTAAGGATATGTGTTGACTATTTGCACAACTTATTTAATATTAGTAATTTGATGTTGCTACTACTCCTGATGGTATTGTTATATTTTGTCTTAATGCCTGTATGTGAGTGTGTGTGTATGTATATATATGAATGTAGGTATTTAGGTGTGTAGGTTTTTATATTTGTTATTAGATCCAACTATGTTTTATGCATTCTTTTTGTATTTTTATGTACATAAAAATCGACCGACCGATAAGTGCTATGTCCTTCCTGCATAAAACATTAAATTGTTTAGTCGAGAGTATGGTTAAAAGCAGTATAACAGACAAGGCCCTTAAATAAAAGCAGCATGCTTATGTAAAGGGACGATCGATGGAAATAGCGTTAAACGCAGTTTTCCACTACATAGGTGAATCTTTCGATAAAAAACTGTGTATATTGGCGATATGCATAGATATAGAAGGAGCCAATAACAAAGTACACACTGATTCCTAGACCAGTTTTATATTGATAGGATGCTCTATAACAGGATCAACTGTATAGATGGATAAGCTGCGATATTTACAATATAACAATCAGAAAAAACTATTTCGCGGTACATCACATGGTGAGTTACCACGATAAATACCCACCTAAGGACTCTAAAAGAGAAAGGACTTAGTCATGTTTACTTTGCTGAGGATACTCTTAAAAGGTCCTTAAGCAATGTAAACTCTCTCTTTGTCTTTTTAACAAGACAAAAATTTATTGTGAAAAAACTGGCGACAGACAGAGTTATGTACTTAGGTGTAAACCTTAACTGGAAATTAAAATATAAACACCACATAGAAGATAGGCTCATCGGTTCTGGGAGATATTGTAAAAGAATTTCAGGCATGAAACGAGGTCTTAGTCCTACTATGACCAAATGGCTTTATAAAAGTGTAATTAGACCAATTATAGTATATTCTGTAAAAATCTGATTTACTTCTTTGGACAAAGCGTAATATCATTCTGCTTGAGTATAAGTGATGCAATGAGTTATTCATCAACTAAGGCTCTAAAAGCGTTGTTTAGCGTTGGTCTAGCGGAACATTAAAGCAAATACCCGTAGTAATCCATTGCTATACTAATGGCTTTAAATTGGTTTACAAAGTGTGCCAACACAAGCTTTCAGGCACAAGCTTTCAGAAACAATGGAATATTGGTAGTAATATTATTCCGAAATTAACATTCCACGAATAGGAAAATGTTCATAGTAATTTTGTCCAGGATACTAAGCAACCTTCGATCAACCTAACCTTTACAAAAGAGTTCCTTATGGTCGAATAAGATTGACAAAAGCACTCTTACTAACATTGCTTATTTGGTTTTGTTTTTCTTATTTTTTTTAATAATTGTTAAATCTAGAAAATGTGGCAATATCATAATATAATTTTTCATCGCATACCATGTACATATGTCTGTATGAATATATTTTTGTTGTCGTTTTATTCTGCTTCTATTTGTCTAGACTTTAAGATAATATTATATGTATTATATACGAATACAGCAAACATTTTCGTAGATACAAACAGATAAATAGTGAAATATGTATGTATGTAGGATATGTACGATATGTAGGATATGACTAAAAGGCAACTTATGGTTTCCAAATAAATTTAATTTCTTTGTTTTTTTTTTTTTTTTTTTTGTTTAGGATTCTTTTTTGTTTTGTTTTCTGTTGATATTTATGTATGTATATTTTGGCTTTTCTTAATATATTTATAATCACCCATATTAGATTCTGTTTATTGCCTTAAAACATCTGAGCTTTTTGAATTGCTGCTGTTGTAGAGATGGTTCAAAGTCTAAGAGGGATAATAAATACACATGTTGTGTTGATGTGAATATTGCTGATGTTGTTTTTTTATGGGACGTAAAATAAAATTTTATGACTACAACGATATTATAGAATATCAAGGACAATTTTAATATGGGTATTTTGCTATGTGAATTTGGAAAGAAATGTTTTTTTTTAATGTGGTATTATTTTGCCTAATTGTGAGATTTCTTCTTCTCATTAAACATTTGGCAAATAATAAAGTGAATATTTAAAATGTATCTACTAAGTAAAATTTTGCCACAAATAAAATAATAATATATATTTTTTTTGAATTTATAAAAAAATATGAAATAACACAAAAATTATTTTCCAATTTTAAATTCTGTGAAGTTATTTTAAAAATTGCCAAACGAAGCTTTATTATAGGTGTAAAGGAAATGTCGTAAATTATTTGAAAAAAAGTCTAAGTCCAATTTTATATTTGTAACAAATCATAGTTGTTGTTATTATAACAGATTGACTGTGACTGGATGTTCTTCCCTAAAGATATACAATAAAATTAATTATTATTGGTCTAATGAGATGCTATTGAAAGTTGGAGAAATTGTCATAGATCTATATAAGTTAAGTTAGTTGGAATATGGGAACAGGTAAAGAAATACACTGTGTCATGAGGGTTTGCTTGAGAATACTCCTCAAACTGGCTATTAACTGTGCAAATATAAACCAAGTTTGCCTGGTTAATTGCCTCTCACTATCCAAAATCGCGAGTGGATGTGGACCTAAAACTTTATTATTATCTACAATCTGTTTACATCAGATAAGATAATGTTCTGGATGTCTGTAACAAAACACCGGAAGTCCGAGCGAATGTGACGGGGGGGTTGGTTGCTATGGGATTGCTAATAACGTAGCAGTTGGAATTATCTAGCCAGACACACATTATATTGCTTGACAGTCAGCATCCTGGTTTCGTCGTGTGAATGATCCACGTTTGTCATCTTGACACACCTACTTACGATTCGAAGTGGATTATTTTGAGACATCTGCAATACTCGCTTTTTGTGTCACTGAGATTAAGGACAGAGTGTCCAATTGCTTTATATGTCACAGTGATTGGGTGATTTAGAAGCTTTTTAACTCCTAAAGGTAAGAAATATTAATTATTATATTTTATCAAAATTAACCGCATGTAATCATGACCTTATGAAGGTTATATTATTGATATGTCGGTTAAAAATTAAAAACGTATATTTTCTATGGATAAGATAGATAGATAGATAGATAGATAGATAGATAGATAGATAGATAGATAGATAGATAGATAGATAGATAGATAGATAGATAGATAGATAGATAGATAGATAGATAGATAGATAGATAGATAGATAGATAGATAGATAGATAGATAGATAGATAGATAGATAGATAGATAGATAGATAGATAGATAGATAGATAGATAGATAGATAGATAGATAGATAAATAAATAGATAGATAGATAGATAGACTTTTTTTTGACAATGGAAGTTTTTTTAAGAAATGCAAAGCCGCCTATTATATTAGGGGTGCCCTAAAGTTGGAAGTGAAAAAGAAAATGTTTGCCATCAAATACTCGTTCAATGTGAATTTTTCTATATAATTTTTCTTGGAACTGGTTTCTATTTTACTTAAGTTTTTTGAATGTTAAAGTTTTGAACTTGTCACATGATATTTACCATCATATCGTGATCTTGCTTGGAATATAAATAATAAAACTAAAGCTTCAAAAAAGGTAATTTCCATAATTACCCCTTGACAAATTTCTTTATAAACAGATTTAGATTAAAACAAGTACGAAAGTATAGTCGGGCATGGCCGACCATATAATACCCTACACCATGAGTATATTTTTAAAATTTTTATGTTTTTAAAGAAACTTTAACGTTAAATATTACCATAATTCTAAAATATTTAAGCAATTTATTGATAAAAAAAGAACTAAAATTTCTAAATGAGGCTTTATATAGGTTAAATATGGGCCAATCCTCGGTAAATTTGGGAAAGGATATATTTTTAAATAACAGTTAGTTTTGTTAAATTTCATTACGATACAAATGGTTACAAGTCAATATATATACGTTAACGACATTTTTTGAATGGGGGTTTGTATGGGGGCTAGGGTCAAATAAGGGCCGTTCCTTACGAAAATCTGCAGTGTCATTTATACTTATATAGAACTTATTTGTGCCAAGAGATAGTAGAATATTTGACGTAATTATGGCATAAAAAGTACAAGTCGGGAGGTACGGTTGTATAGGGGCTAGGTGAAATAATGGACCGATTTCAACCATTTTCAATAAGCTTCGTCCCTGTGCCAAAGAACATGGTTGGTCCAAATTTCATCAAATTATCTTGAAAATTGCGGCATGTACCTTGCACACAAGGTTTACATGGACAGCCAGCCAGCCAGTCGGACAGACGGACGGACGGACATGTCTTAATCGACTCAAAAAATTATTCTGTATCGATCGGTATACTTTAAGGTGGATATTGGACCAATATTTTTGTATGTTACAAACATCAGCAAAATCGTATAATACCCTGCCCACTATAGTGGTGTAGGGTATAATTAGATTGAATTTAAAATTTCCTTATGTGGAAACGGGGCCACCATAATGAGTACATACATATGTATATTTTAATTTAAATCTTTATATGCATGTACGAGTAGTTACAGGATGCAATAATTGTAAACTTTTTTTTCGAAAAAAATGGATTTGAGTCTTTTACATTATTTATGAAATTGTATTTGAATACTTGCACATCCTACGTAAATTTTTTGGTACATAAAATTATTGCAAAACAACAATCTTCAATTTATTTATGTTTTATTGATTATATTTTATTGCTCGAACATGTTCATTTATTTTTTTAATATATTTTTATACATGTAGGGACATAAGTAAATACATTTTTATGTTTGTCTAAAGGCGTTATTTATTAGTAGAACAACTTAGATGTTATGAATATGCCATTTGACAATGGTTAATAAAATACATACAAACATTTGTATTATACCTTTAATGATATTAAAGTTAAAGTAAGATACCTAGCTCACATTAAATTAATGTGAGCTAGGTATCTTTTTAAAAACATCTCGATTGAACCTAGGTAATGACTGATACAAACTCGCTTATAAGGAATAAAAACTAAAGTCTGTTCGTTATAAGCAAAGACGGGTGAAGCTTTTGCATTTCATTTGTTTACGTATATCTTAACAAATTTAATTATTTTCCATTAAAGCTTAATATTTCCTTATGATTTTAATGCATAATTTTGAATTTCGTTATAAAAAAGAAAATTGTATAAAATTGTACTTGAGGGATTGAAAAATTTATTCGTTTTATCCGAGAATTCGTAATAATCAAGTTCATTATAAGAGATATTTCTTATATGAAAATATTTATCTAAAGGTAAAGACTTTAAAAATGGTTTTATAGATAAGACTTGAATAATTGTTTGTAATAACAGAAAATTTGTTAAAAACGAGTATGACTAAACTTTCAATGTGTACCATTTGAACTACCTTTAAGTAGTCTTTCACACATAGAAAAGTTGATATGCATGCAAAAGTAGTGTTCATCCTGATGAATTGATATAAATAATACTATTTTGAAACAGAGGTTCTCAGCTACATTTGATATTGATATTAATACCAAATTGTTTATTTAAATTTAGAATTTAATCTTTTGAAATCGCATGTCCTTTAACGTTAAAGTCCTTTACAGGTGCGTAAGAACTGATTATGAAAAAGTAATTTTCTGTAAACATAAATTTGTTCATGTGTGAAAATAACTGTTGCACGGTGTAATAATTAGCATATAATCTATGCTAAATTAATACATCTAAATTAATACATTTGCAACAGATCTGTCTTCACAGTTTTTTTATTATAGACCTGTCAGTCAGTCTTAAAAATTTTGGCCTGTAGCTTGCACGCAGGGTTAACATATACAGATGGACGGCCGGACATGTCGTAATCGACTCAGAGAGTGATTCTAAGTAGATCGGTGATTCTAAGTAGATCGTTAAAAACATCAGTACAAACATATAATACCCTCCCCATTATATATTGAGCTTCTCGTCAACTTCAAAACTTATAAAAAATAAGGTGTTTCGCTTCTTTAACTTTGTCTGATTACCTCAAACAAACACATTTTTATATATTTCAATATTTTTTTATTTGAAATTCTTATATATTAGAAAAAATGCTAGTTTTTATAATGAAATTTATCAGAGAATTAAAACAAACAAAACAAAGAAATAACTCTTTAAAAAAGTCTTGTAAAAACTACTTTCTTTCTAAAGTATAACATATTACATTTTAAATTTGTTTTCTTTATATTTTTATCTGATTTTTTTGCGAACCATGACCTAATTTTTACTGAAACGCCATTCATATTTATTTAAGTGGATGAAAAAATATAAATAAAAATTTAATTTTTATTAGAATAAAACAAAACGAAAATTGAATAGTTAGAATGGAAATGAATGGAGAGAATGAGGGCGCGGTTGTTGTAAATCATTTATATAGATAAACTTGATGAAGAAGTTTTTAACTGGTAGATGTTTGAATGGATTAACGTGTAGGTGTGTAATTACAGATATATGTACATACATGTATGTACGTATATATGTATATTAACTGCTTATTTTTTGTGTAATATATGAATGAATAAAAGAATGACTGAATGAATGTACGGAAGTATGTTTGTGTGTATTTTATTTTCTTTAGTTACTTAATTTGATGATATGAATCTGAGTTTGTGTGTGAGTGTATGTGAAAGATTTAGTTTCATTTTTTACAACTTAAAAACAGATAAATTATGACCTTTGAAATGAGGACTTAACGCAGACAAATATATATACACACACACAAATATACCCACAGTTTTAACGACTTGTGTTGATATGCAGATATAAATAGAGTTATTCCAGAGAGCACGTATGTATGTACAACTAAACACACGTGCAAATGTACTAAATGTTAACCCCAAAAATATACATGTTGCCTTACAAATTGATTCAAAATGATCAGATTTTGGACCTACATCAACTAGGAATTTATTACAATGTACATATTAATTCAAAGTTTGTGAAAAAATATATTATCCAATAATGTACATAGTATAACACCTGGGCGTATGACTAATATTTAATTATTACAACAAGTATACTCAAACACGTTCATTTCTAAAAAAATAATTTTATTTACATATTTTGAATCTGTTCAATTAAGGGTTAATCTTTATTTCATACACATTACGTTTTTTTGGCACACAGATACTTAAATGTACGTTGATTTTTATGTATCTGTGTGTGTGTCAAAATGTGAAAAGAAAACAGAGCAATTTCACATACATGCAACAGTGAAAATAAAGAAAAAAGATTCATGATGATAGTGATGAGTAGGAAAATGAATTTTGAAAAAAAATAAAAGTAAAATCTAAATAAGAAAAAAAAAAAAAACATTTAGAAAAAAGTTAAAAAAGAAAATGATGTAAATGATATGATTTTGATGATGATTGATTGAAGTATGAATAGAATTCATAGAAAAATATACATATAACGTTATCATATTCTTAATATATTTATATTAAAGTATAGACAAATTTATTACTTCAAAAACCAAAGACTGAGATTGTGTTAAGAATATTTAAAATGGATATTAATGGTTGAGTAATATTTTTTTTGTTTGCGTTGTAAAGTTTTCTAAAACATTTTTTTAAGGCAAAATAAGATATTAGAAATCTATGTGTTTAGTACATAAATTATTGAATTGTAATAGATAAAATCAATGTTTAGAGAACAGATGTCAAGTGCACGCAGCGACACGTAAAAAATGTTTTTGGTAATTTTTATACCCTCCACCACCATTATTGGTGATAAGTTTATCGTTCCGTGTGTAACACCAAGAAATATTCATCTGAGACCCAATAAAATATATATATTATGGGTCCTTGTGAAATTCTGAGTCGATTAAGCTATGTCCGTCTGTCTGTCTGTGTAAAACACGCTCACGTTAAAACTAAGTCAAGGAGATCAACTAAATTCATCGAAAATATTTATTGTTTGGTATTGAAAATGAGCAAAATCGGTTCATATCGGGAAAAGTTATGAATCAAAATTTGAAACAACCTCAAAAAAATAAGCATTTTTTACACATTCTCGAAAACTATGTAAGATAATTCCATAAAAATAACCATACATTCCTTTCTACACAAGAGCTTCATCTTTGCGGATTCATCTCGCCAGGATTGGTCTACAATTTCATATACCTCTAATACAAAAGTACATATTCCCGGAAAATTGGTTTTTTGTTAATAAATTCTGTTGCAATATCGATATCTTCAATTTCACAGATTAAAATTGTATATCAACGGAATTCTTTCAGAGCAGAATTTTTCTAGATCGCTCCATAATTGGACAGAGCTCCCATACAAGGTCCCCTCCTGAAAATCACTTAAACGCACATAACTCATTACTTAATTAGGGTATCGATATAAAATATGGTATACGCATTGCTCATATGCATACAAATATTATTGTGAAAAGTTTTTCTGATCGGTCTATAATTGGCCATAGCTCCCATACAAGGTCCCCTCCCGAAAATCACTTAAACGCACATAACTCATTACTTAATTAAGATATCGATATAAAATTATGCATACAAATATTATTGTAAAAGGTTTTTCTGATCGGTCCACAATTGGTCATAGCTCCTATACATGGTCCCCTCCCGAAAATAACTTAAACGCACATAACTCATTACTAAATTAAGATATCCATATAAAGTTTGGCACAAGTGTTGCTCATATACATGATGAAATTTTTTTCCGATCGGTTCATAATTGATCATAGCTCCCATACAAGGTCCCTTTTAGAAAAACACTTAAAGGCACATAGCTCATTACCAAATAGTGATTCCCATAAAATAATTGGCATAAATACTATTTTTATATAGATAAATGTTATTTGAACATTTTTTCTCGATCGGTCTATCCTTGGCCATAGCTCCCATACAGGGTTCCCTTTCGAAAGTCAGAAAAAATATAACTTATAAACAAATATTGATATCCATACATTTAGCAAAAATATTGCTCTTATATACATAAATTCACTATAAAGTTATTTTACGATCGGTCCATATTTGGTCATAGCTCTAATACTGGGTCCAGAAAATCACTAAGATTCACAATATTAATAACCAAATAATGATATAGATACAGAATTTGGAATTTTGTTTTTATATACACAATACATATATACATATACACTATAAACATAGTCCATTTCCGAAAAATATTTAAATGCAAATTGACAATCAAAGTTTTCGAGAAAAAATTTGACATGAATGCGTATTTATGAAAATCACTGATTACCACATAGTTCACTATTAAATTATAATATTTCGATAATCTTTGAAATGAGTATGTTCTATGTATAGATAGATCATTCTGATAAAATGTTTTCAAACTGATCTAATATTGGTCATACTTTTGATTTACAGTCATTAAAATCGTTTCAATATATTTACTTCATTATGAATACTGATGTCGAAAATATAGTCGACAGGAATATGTTTGTAAATACACAAATCGTTCTCCTATTACATGGCATCCGTACGAGGTCCACAACCGAAACTCAATCGAAATTAGTTCCACACGAGTTATAGTTGTCGAGTTATCTAAAAATTAGATGGTTAAATTGATTTTATTAAGAAGCTTGCTGGTGGAGGGTATTTAAGATTTAAGAAAATACCCTGGCTAGGTATTTCGGACTTCCAAATACATTTTTAGGTGTTGTTGCAAAAATAACAGGGCCATCTCAATATACCCTTGTCAGGGTATGCATTGGGATTGATCCCATGTTGTCTGTCATTCCGCAACAGCGCTGCTATGGCAAGGGATAAGAAAGCTTGAGTACTTCAGCAAAATACTTGTACATAGAAAGGCACATCCGTGTACAAAAATTTGCCTTCTAAGTTTTTCATTCAGGGACGTGGGATAGACCGTTCTCAAGTCTATCCAGTTGATGAAAAAGACCACCGTGAAATAAGACCGTAAAGGCAGGTGTTAACTCAAAGCACTCGACATTCGCTGTCTGTTGCGTCCCTCCTGCGGTATGTTTCCTCAATGTATTACCATCATCTTGGTGTATTGCAATCCCCGAGAGCTTCCAGTACCTCTTGTCTGCCGGGACTATAAACTGGGGATGAAATTTCACTCCCTGGATAGTCCTAGGATGATTTGACATGGAGTCTAACCAGACAACCACATTGCTCGCACGACAGTGTCTAAACTAGCAGGAATATTGAGTTGCGGTTAAAAGACTGATGAACGGTAAAGTCTATAATTCGGGAGAAGTTCGGTGCTGTTGCTTATGAATGTGTCAAATAAATGTTAAGTGTGCTGGGTTGAATGGAAATGAAAAAGGGTATCTTATAAGTGACACCATTAAGTTTTTTCCTTCCTTGTCCAGGTATGTTCGGAGTAAACTTCGTAAGTACCAGATTTACACAGTGTGTCCCTGTGAGTAAGAACTAAGTCTCGGCTTATTTGATGCCAACTTAACAGATGAAATCCAATCTGCGAGGTTGTAAACGGAAGTAATGTTTTGCATATCGGAAGTTAAGCAATTGGGCAGCAATAGAAAGAGATTAGATAGCTTAGTACTTAAGCAAAGTGCACGTATACTGGACCGAAAATTTCATATACGTTAATTGACACAGGCTTATAAAAAGCACAATATAAACTAACCCAGTGTTTGAAAAAGACCACAGTGAAATAGGCCAAAATGGCAAGTGCTCACGTAAAGCACTTCGACATTCATTTGTCTGTTGCGTGTTTTGAGAAGTGCACAAGTTCATTGAATGGTTTTTAGCATACTGATTTCTGTTGATATCTACCAACTTGTTCTCTTAAACCTTATAAAAATTATTTGGATTCTAATACTTATATCTAACCTGACACTTTATATGAATTTCCTACTTTATAATAAATTGACATGTCCAATTCTTACAAGAATGACAAACAAAAAAAAATCTGTCTTCTATAGCAAGTAGCAAACATGATGATTTCATTTTACACTTACATGATTTCTTTTTACTTTAACATACCTTTTATGCCAATAATTTTTAACACCTTTAATATTTCCTTCAATAAAAGCAAACAAAAAATAAAACATTTGTCTGTTGTCGGGCAGAGGAAATAATAAAAATTGCAGAATGCACACCAGCAACAAATTGTTAAACATGGTTAGACAAATATAAAACACATGTCCTTGTATTTATATAAAAAACCAAAACATTTGAAATTATAGGAAAAAAATTTTAAAGTTTACTTAAATAATCAGTCACGTACTGTTAACGTTTTCATGCACGTGCTTACAGGAATTTATAAAAAAAAATATTTTTAAGATAACGATAGAAGAAACACCCGAAAAATTAAATAAGGCTTCTTAGGAAAGTATTTTTAAACTCTGTAATTAATAAAGATAAACTGACATTTAGTTACAATTAAATTAAATTATAATAATTAAAAATGTATATTACTTATTACCGAGCTAACAAAATTACTTACATATGTACATATGTATGTCCTAGTAAACCAACATGAAATTATTTTGTAATACTTTATATGTTTTATTTGTAAATTAAAGTTTTTTACTTGTTTATTGTTGATATATGACATGAAAATAATTATATTCAAACCTTTGTAGATGCTTTTTAATTTGTTTTTAAATATTTTTTTCTTTATTATTTCAAACATTACATTTAATCCATGAAATATGTTTTTATATATTTTTCAAACTTAAAACCTGGCCAGGATTTTACTATCAATCTAGAGTTGTTGTTCTCGATATACATATGTACATTATGGTGGCCCCAAAGTGGAAGTTTTAGATGTTCCCAATATTTAGTGAGCAGAATGAAAATATAAAAAGGTAATTTTTAATATTTGTTTGATGTACACCACTACAGTGGGAAGGGTATTATGCCTATGTGCTGATGTTTGTAACAACCAAAAATATTGGTCATACAACCACCTTAAAGTATACCAATCGTCTCAGAATCACTTTCTGAATCGATATAGCTATGTCATTATCGTGTCTCAGAGCACTTGAATTCGAAATGTAATAAAAAAAATATGCAAAACAAATTATTTAATGACAAAACTTTTGTGAAAACTGAAAAAATTGCATATTTTACCCTTGTAAATGCATCTTCAAATTTCAGAGCCGTTGCGGGACCAGTTAACGTAATCCTATTGACCTAATTTTTTGCACGACTTATTTTTATAACCCATAGAACAATTCTAGTGGGGGACGGCCTGTAGGATAAAATTGTTTTTCCTTCATACTAGCTTGGAGCACTCTAATGTACATACATATTTACTAAAAATATTAATTTTTATTTACTTGTACAAAAAGCAAAAAATAATAGAGAAAAATGTTTTACTATCATATTGACCATATATCACAACAATAACAAAAACAACCTTAAACTAAGTAAAGAAAATGTCATAAAAAATTTTTCGAATAACACATACTCACATGAAAAATCCACAGGAATAACAAATATTCTGCCTTGGGAAATTCTAACATGTTTTTGGCATATCAGACAGAAAAATTTGCAAAACAATTTTTATTTTCTATTTTATTTTGGACTTTCTCTCTCCCCCTTTTAAACTTTGTGGCAAGACCATGCAAAACTTGGTTTATGAAACACCAACAGCCACAACAATAAAAATGTTATATAGCTAAATAATCTCAAAAAAAAAAAAAAAACTCGGACTCCGAAATTATGGCATAAAAAATAACTATTAAGTCCCTTTAACTTCACCTCCCACTATCGTGTAATCGAAAGATGTTCTGCCGGTTAAAATATTGTTTAAATGAAAACTGTCAATTTAGCCTTAAAACAATATACAACCAAACATTGAAATAATGGGGGTAAATTTAATTTCTATTTAAACTTGGTTTTTCATGAGAAGTAGTAGTGATAATACGGAAATGAGTGATTATAATATTAAATGTGGGTTATTTTGGTTTGTGCTGATGTTTATAACATCCAAAAAATATTGATCCGACTCCCACTTTAATGTTTGCAAATCGGATCAAAGTCGATTAAACTATGTTTGACTGTTGCGCTGTGTGGCCACGTAAACCTACTGCACACGCTACAGATCGCAACTTTTAAGCCCCTATACAAAGTATACTTCGAAAATTGAGTCCACAATTAACTTATAAATAATGGTATTACGACAAAATATGGCACAAATAAGTTTCACGACAATGCATTTTATAAGGATCGTCCCAATTTTTGCCCTAGCCCTCATTCATCCTTTCAATTGGGGCCTTTGACCTCATAACTATGTCAAATATACTACTATCTTTAAAATTTTGATATAATTATAAATAATTCTGTCGATTTTTATAATGATCGGGTGACATTTGATCCTAGCCGCCATAGTAGGATTTGTTCATTATTGGACACAGCATTCATATCCGTTAACCAACTAAACGAAGATATTTAATTACTGACTGTAGATATCGGTATACAATTCGTCATGAATGTATTAAAATAAAATAATGTAAAACATTTTGTAAATAAACGTCGTATAACATTTTGATGTAAAAAAGATTGTTATAATTGACAACAGTTAAAAAATTTTTCTTGTTGTATTTGTCACACTTCAATTAGCAAATATTTGCATACTGTGTATATTTATAGCTTAAGAACTTTATAAAATTTAGAACACCTGTTAATTTTTCTGTCATTTTTAAATATTATTTGTTATCTCTTCTTCATAATTTATGTTTAATATTGAGAAATATGCATATTTAAAATTAATTTGTTATTTTTTTAAATAAGTCAATTGATAAAAAAGATCCTTAGCAATGTCTAATTTAATATTATTCAATAATATGTACTTAAATTGAAGACTATGATAATGAAATACAATTCAAATATTTTAAATTTTATTAAAAACTTTTTAGCTTAGTGTCTGTGTTCGGTTTTTTTTTGTGCAGAAAAAAATTTCCGATTTTTAGTTCTGTGATTTAGAAAATTTTTAAACTAGTGTTATTATAATTTTATTGAGAATTGAATTTGCTAGATATTTATTGAGGAATATTTTCACTTAACATTTCATTTTTTACACATTCTGATGTATCTTTCTCGAAAACTATGCAAGATAATTCCATAAAAACCGGCGTACATTAGTTTTCACACAAGAACTCAATTTCTGTGGAAAATCGCCAGAATCGGTCCACAATTTCATATACCACCTATACAAAAGTACATATTCCCGGAAATTTGGTTCTTTGTTAATAACTTCCGTCGTAATATTGATATCTTCACAAAATGTTAGAATTTAAAATTTGATGTCAATATAACTTATTCAGAGGAAACATTTTTTTGGATGGGTCCATAATTGGTCATAGCTCCCATACAAGGTCCCCTCCTGAAAATCACTTAAACGCATATAACTCATTACTAAATTAAGATATCCATATAAAGTTTGGCACAAGTGTTGCTCATATACAGAGATATAATATTGTGAATTTTTTTCCGATCGGTTCATAATTGATCATAGCTCCCATACAAGGTCCCTTTTAAAAAAACGCTTTAAAGCACATAACTTATTACCAAATAGTGATACCCATAAAATATTTGGCATAAATAAATGCGGATAAATGTTATATAATAATTTTTTTTCTCGATCGGTCCATCCTTAGTCATAGCTCCCATACAAGGTTCCCTCCCAAAAATCAGAAAAAAAATATAACTCATATAACTCATAACCAAATACTGATATCCATACGTTTAGCAAAAATATTGCTATAAATTTTCCTGGGCCTAATCAAAATTAGTTGCATCCATGAATAAATGTTAGTACTCTCATTACGGAAACAAAACTTTTGTCGAGTTATCTAAAAATTAGCTAGTTAAATGGATTTTAATAATATTTTTTTATCAAAATGTCGATTTTTAACGGAGTTATAAGCGATTTTAGTTTCCATATGATTTTTGACCAAAATATCGATTTTTGTAGGATTATATGAGTGATCACAAAATAAGTTTATTTTTCAATTTAAACGTGTTTTAACGGAGTTATAAGCGATTTTGGTTTCTATATGATTTTTGATCAACATACCGATTTTTGTAGGATTATATGAGTGATCACAAAATAAGCTTATTTTTCAATTTCAAAGTGTTTCAACGGAGTTATAAGCGATTTTAGTTTCCATATGATTTTTGATCAAAATATCGATTTTTGAAGGATTATATGAGTGATCACAAAATAAACTTATTTTTCAATTTAAACGTGTTTTAACGGAGTTATAGGGGATTTTAGTTTCTATATGATTTTTGACCAAAAAATCGATTTTTGAAGGATTATATGAGTGATCACAAAATAAACTTATTTTTCAATTTAAACGTGTTTCAACGGAGTTATAAGCGATTTTAGTTTCCATATGATTTTTGACCAAAATATCGATTTTTGTTGGATTATATGAGTGATTACAAAATAAGCTTATTTTTCAATTTAAATGTGTTTTAACGGAGTTATAACCAATTTTAGTTTCTATATGATATTTGATCAAAATATCGATTTTTGTAGGATTATATGAGTGATCACAAAATAAGCTTATTTTTCAATTTAAAAGTGTTTTAACGGTGTTATACGCGATTTTAGTTTCTATATGATTTTTGATCAAAATACCGATTTTTGAAGGATTATATGAGTGATCACAAAATAAACTTATTTTTCAATTTAAAAGTGTTTTAACGAAGTTATAGGCGATTTTAGTTTCTATATGATTTTTGATCAAAATATCGATTTTTGTAGTATTATATGAGTAATCACAACATAAGCTTATTTTTCAATTTAAACGTGTTTTAACGTAGTTATAAGAGATTATAGTTTCCATATGATTTTTGATCAAAATACCGATTTTTGAAGGATTATATGAGTGATCACAAAATGAGCTTATTTTCAATTTAAACGTGTTTTAACGGAGTAATAAGCAATTTTAGACTCTATATGATTTTTGATCAAAAAATCGATTTTTGAAGGATTTTATGAGTGATCGCAAAATAAGCTTATTTTTATACCCACCATCAAAAAAGGTGGGGGGTATATTGATTTTGTCATTCCGTATGTAACACATCGAAATATTGCTCTAAGACCCCATAAAGTATATATTCTGGGACCTCGTAAGATTTTAAGACGATCTAGCCATGTCCGTCCGTCTGTCTGTCTGTCCGTCTGTCTGTTTTTGGCACGATAGCGTCCACGAAATAAGAGATATTCAGATGAAATTTTCCCAAAATATATTTTATTGATCAGAAATGTTTGGTATTAAAAATGGGCAAAATCGGTCAACGATTTCACATAGCCCCAATACAAATGTACCCCCGGAATATTGTATAAATAGCTTCCAACATTCACAAATTCGTTGTTTATGAAGCAAATACCACAAAATTTCACATGTGTCAGTTTCTTGATGTCGGCTAAATAATTCTGCATTATGGTAAACATAGGACTATAATATATAAGGTCCCCTTTAGAAAATGACTTTAACGCTCATTACTCTCTTAAAAATAAAAGTGTAGTGATGAAATTTGGCATAAGTAAGTTTCTTACTAGCCAAAACCTCTCTATGAAATTTTATGTGGATCGGTCCATAATTGACCCTACCCCCACATAAGGTCCACTTCAGAAAATGACTTTAACGCTCATTACTGGCTTAAAAATGGGAATATAGCGATGAAATTCGACACACATAAGTTCTATGCAAGTCAATATCTCTCAACCAAATTTTATGTATATCGGTCCATAATTGACCCCACCCCCATATAAGGTCCACTTCAGAAAATGACTTTAACGCTCATTACTCTCTTAAAAATTAAAGTATGGCGATGAAATTTGACATAAGTTAGTTTCTTACCAGCCAAAACCTCTCTATGAATTTTTATGAGGATCGGTCCATAATTAAGACAAACCACCCCCCACCCCCCATATAAGGTCCCCTTCAGAAAATGGTTTAAACGCTCATTACTGGCTTAAACAAACGAAGTAAGACACTTATATCAAATTTTAACGCTATTAATTTGATATAAGTAAGTGTCTTACCAGCCAAAAAATCTTTATGAAATTTTATGTGGATCGGTCCATAATTACTATAACGCTCATTACTGGCTTAAAAATACGACTATAGCGATGAAATTTAACAGAAGTAAGTTTTATACTACCCAAAATCTCTCTACCAAATTTCCCAGAAATAAGTTTTATACTAGGCAATATCTCTCTACCAAATTTTATGTGGATCGGTCCATAGTTTACCCTACCCCCCATAAAAAGTCCCCCGATAAAATTTCTTTAATGCTCATTACTGGCTTAAAAATAGGATTATAACAATGAAATTACACAGAAGTAAGACATATACAAGTCATAATTTATGCAAGTCAAAAATTTGGTAAAATTTTATGTGGATCGGTCCATAATTGAGCCTTCCCCCCATATAAGGTTCCCTTCAGAAAACGACTATAACGCTCATTACTGCCTTAAAAATACGAGTACAGCGATGAAATTTCACAGAAGTAAGTTTTTCACAAGCCAAAATCTCTTTACCAATTTTTATGTCGAACAGGCCTTAATTGACCCTACCCCAACATGAGGTCCCTATCAGAAAAATACTTTAAGGCCCATTACTGGCTTAAAAATACGACTATAGTAATAAAATTCGACTCAATTAAGTTCCTTGCTAGTCAAAAACTTAATTTTATGTGGATCGAGCATTAATTGACCTACCCCTGGGCTGAAATTCGATATAAACCTGACCTGTATGAAACAAGATCGTTCTACAAAATTTTACCGAGATCGGTCTATAATTGACGCTACCCCCATATAAGACCCCTTCAGCTCAGTACTGGCTTAAAAATAATAGTAGATTTATGAAATTCGACAAAAAAAATAGTTTTGTGTAAGCTAATATCTCTATCTCTTCTATAGGAACCGAAATCTCTCTATCAATTTTTATGAGGATCAGTCCATAATAACACCACCCCATATAAATTCCGCACAGAAAATGACGCGAAAAATACGACGCAATGCAACACGACATAAAACAATTTTGATTAAAAATCTCTCTACCATATTTTATGACTTTAATGCTCCTTAATGGCTTCAAAATACAAGTAGATCGATGAAATTTTAAACAAATAAGGAACTGAAATCTTCCAACAGACTGTTATGAGAATTGGTCCATATATGTATGTTTAAATACCCCTACTCCCTATAAATTAATGGACCTCTTTCAAATGTTACCCTGATGTTCTCATTAATATCGATATATAACAAGTAGGAAAGAATAGTCGGGCATGGCCGACCATATAATACCCTACACCATGAGTATATTTTTAACATTTTTATTTTTTTATAAAGAAACTTTTATGTTGAATATTACCATAAATCCAAAATATTTAAGCAATTTATTTATAAAAAAATTAAAATTTCTATATGAGGCTTTATATAGGTCAAATAAGGGCCGATCCTCGGTAAATTTGGGAAAAGGATATATTTTTAAATAACAGTTAGTTTTGTTGAGTTTCATTGCGATACAAATGATTACAAGTCAATTTTAGACGTTTAAGACATGAAGGGGGGTCTGTATGGGGGCTAGGGTCAAATAAGGACCGATCCTTACGAAAATCTTCAGTGTCATTTATACTTATATAAAACTTATTTGTGCCAATTTTTAGAGAGATAGTAGAATATTTGACGTAATTATGGCATAAAAAGTTCAAATCGGGTGGTACGATTGTATGGGGGCTAGGTGAAATAATGGACCGATTTCAACCATTTTCAATAGGCTTCGTCCCTGTGCCAAAAAACATGCTTGGTCCAAATTTCATCAAATTATCTTGAAAATTGCGGTCTGTACCTTGCGCACAAAATGATTCTGAATCGATCGGTATACTTAAAGGTGGGTATTGGACCAATATTTTTGTATGTTACAAACATCAGCACAAACGTATAATACCCTCCCCACTATAGTGGTATAATAATAAAATATTCAAAATATCAAAGTTAATTTATATATCAGTGATGGTGGGTATAAAAGTTTCGGCACAGCCGAATATAACACCCTTACTTGTTCAATTTAAACGTGTTTCAACGGAGTTATAAGCGATTTTGGTTTCTATATGATTTTTGTTCAAAATATCGATTTTTGTAGGATTATATGAGTGATCACAATATAAGCTTATTTTTCAATTTAAACGTGTTTTAACGAAGTTATAGGCAATTATAGTTTCTATATGAGTTTTGACCAAAATACCGATTTTTGAAGGATTATATGAGTGATCACAAAATAAACTTATTTTTCAATTTAAACGTGTTTTAACGGAGTCCTATCAGAAAAATATTTTAAAGCTCAGTACTGGCTTAAAAATACTAGTAGATTTATGAAATTCGACATAAACTAGTTTCGTGTAAGCTAATATATCTATCTCTTTTATAGGAACCGAAATCTTTCTATCAATTTTTATGAGGATTAGTCCCCCATATAAATTCCGCCCCAGAAAATGACGCGAAAAATACGAATACCGCAATGCAACTCGACATAAAACAATTTTGATTTAAAATCTCACTACCATATTTTATGACTTTAATGCTCCTTAATGGCTTCAAAATACAAGTAGATCGATGAAATTTTAAACAAATAAGGAACTGAAATCTTCCAACAGACTTTTATGAGAATTGGTCCATATATGTATGTATAAATACCCCTACTCGCTATAAAAAGTAGCACTGTCAATAGTAAAACCCCCATTAATAGGACCTCTTTCAAATGTTACACTACACTGATGTTCTTATTAATATCGATATATAATAATAAAATATTCAAAATATCAAAGTTAATTTATATATCAGTGATTTGATGGTGGGTATAAAAGATTCGGCATAGCCGAATATAACACTCTTAATTGTTCAATTTAAAAATGTTTTAACGGAGTTATAAGCGATTTTAGTTTCTACATGATTTTTGACCAAAACTCGATTTTTGAAGGATTATATGAGTGATCATAAAATAAAAACAAGTTAGAGTGCTATAGTCGGCTGAGCCGAATCTTCAGTACTCTTCACCATCTACTTTTATATGAATACTTTTCTAATTGATCAAGTATTTGTAGAAATGAGTTAATAAAATTCAAAGATTTATGGAACATGCGTTTAAGAGATTTTTGTAAAAGGACTTTATTTGGGAACTATGTCCAATTATGTATATAAAGACAAAATTTCAAACTCCTGTATCTATATCATTATTTGGTAATAAATAATGTGAATCCAAGTAGTTTTCTGGACTTAGTATGAGATCTATGACCAAATATGGACCGATCGTAAAACAATTTTATGGTATAGTTTATGTATATATGTATGGATATCAATATTTGGTTATGAGTGATGTGCGGTTTTTCTGATTTTCGGGAGGAAACATTGTAGGGGAGCTATGACCAAGGATGGAGCGATCATGAAAATTTTTTGAAATAACATTTATGTGTAGAAAAATAATATTTATACCAAATATTTTATGGGTATCAGAATGTGTAAAAAATTACATCAGAAATGTAAGAAATGTAAAAAATGAGCGTGTTTTTCACAGACAGACGAAGGGACCCAGAATATATATATACTTTGTTGGGTCTCAGATGAATATTTCTTGGTGTAGCACACGGAATGACTAACTTATATATACCCTCTATCACCACTGATGGTGGTGGATGGTAGCTTGCTGGTGGAGGGTAGCTTGCTGGTGGAGGGTTTTTATGTAATTTTCCTAGGGTATTATAGAAAATTAAGAATATTCAGGGATATTCGGGGTCTACATGATTAATTTTATGTCTTTATGTTATAAATATATACATTATTATGTATATACGATTATTAAGTTAACACTGGTTATTAAAACCTGTTTTTATAGGAAAAAATGTGAAGTAAACTATTGTTAACTTTAATAATTGTTTTTGCATACGGCCCTCATAATTCAAATCGGTAGTAAGAGTAAATCAATTTTAGGCAATGCCATGTACACAAAATTTAAAAAAGTATCCAATTATTATTTTTGTCACAAGAGATTTAATATTTACTTTAAATATTTGTTTGTACACAGCAGCTATAAGAGGTAACAAGTTAGAGTGCTATATTCGGTTGAGCCGAATCTTAGATATCCTCCACTAGCTGCTTTTATATTAAAACTTTTTTAATTGATTAAATATTTGTAGAAATAAGTTTTCTCATATCTTAAATAGAATTCTGTATCTATATCATTGCTTGGTAATAAATATTGTGAATCTAAGTGATTTTCTGGACCTAGTATTAGAGCTATGACCAAATATAGACCAATCGTAAAACAATTTTATAGTATAATTTTATATATATATAAAAGAGTAGCGTTAATGACATCATCGCAAAGCCCAAACGGCTGAGCCTAGAAAAATTTCGACAGTAGATGTGTTTTTGGCTATGTAGATTCACTAAGGAGGGATTTTTGGAAATTTGTACATTTAAAAAAATTTTAAATGCACCTGTATTTACTCCTAAAATGAGCAGATGGGTGTCTGGTACTTTTTTGAAATTCGTACTTTTAAGGGGTAAAAATGTGTAGCAAAGGTGATTTTGGTACCTTTTTTGGTCCTTTGTAACTTTTAAAATAATTAACATAACCAAATTTTTATAAATATTTTGGATACATCTCCCAAAATTATGAGACACCAGTTTCGTACCATTTTAAAATTCAGTACTTTTTGGGTGTAAAAGGCAGAAAACTGTATTTATGGTACTTTTTTAGCACATTAAGAAAACTTTTTTGGTTTGTTGAATTATTTCTATTAAATTACGGACTAACTCTGTAACATTTATTGTAAAATTCTAATATATTGTTTGGTACCTTTTTGAAAGCACAATTTTTCTGGAACAAATGAATGCAGATTTGAATCGTTTGAGTTTTATCTGTGATATATAGATATAAATACGGAACATTTTGTAAACTTAATTCTCGAAAATGTATATTTCTAAGCGAAAAGGGAAAACATTATACTCTTTTTATTAGTACTTTCCACCTAGGTTCCTCATTGAATATGATTCTTTAAGAGACAACTTTTTAGTACTTTTTATCTCATAAATTTTACTTTTTTTAATTTCTAAAATATTCAACCTAGGAACATTAATTTTAACATACATGGTCTTGACTGAATAATATTCTGTAGGTGGGAACTATTTGGTACTTTTCTATTCTTCAAATAGTACCCTTTAGATTCTTTATAATGGTTAACCGGAACACACGGTCCATATTAAATGAGAATTCATTGAGATAGATTTTTGTACTTTTTCGTTTTTCCAATGGTACATTCTGATATTTTTACGATATTGAACATAGATATTGAAAATAAAATTTAAAATATAGGGCCCTTAGTGAATGAATATCTATTGAATGAGAATTTTGGTACTTTTTCATTCATTAATTTATATTTTTTGCATTGTATATTATATTGAACACAGAAACATAAAATTTAAATGATGATCTTTTAGAGGTACTTTATTGAACTTTTTTTCATACATTACTTTCAAAATTTTCTATAATGTGGAAGCTAAATGAGTCAAACTAAAAATATAAGATTCTTACTGAATGCGAATTTAAATACGTCATATTGAACGTATAAACTTAAACATTAAAAAAATGTTTAATCAATATTAATTTTTTATAAAAGTAAAAAAAAATTTTGAATGTATTTATTTTATGTTAGGGTAGCGAAGCACACAGGGTATGCTAGTTTATGTATATAAAAGCATTATTTTTGCTAAATGTATGGATATCAATACTTGGTTATGAATTATGTGCGTTTTTTATGGACCGATAGGAAAAAAAATCACAATATGATTTCTCTGTTTATGAGCAACTAGGGCCAAACTTTATAGGGATATCTTAATTTAGTAACGAATTATGTGCGTTTCAGTGATTTGTGCGTTTCAGCGTGTTTTACACAGACATACGGACAGAATGAATTTGATAAGGACCTAGATGGGTCTCAGATGAATATTTCTTGGTGTTACACATAGAATGACAAAGTTGTATATACCCTCTATCACCACCGATGGTGGTGTAGGGTATAATAAAAATATATACTAATGTTTTACCTAATGTTGCAGCATACTGTCTGTCGTACATAATAATTCAACATTTTTGAAATAGTCCCGTGTTACTTCTACCTTTGACAATTTGGTAAAAATGTTGTTGGAAATTTTTGAGAAGATAACAATACATATTTTTGTTTATACTTGCATATTTTCACAAAACTTTAGAAATAATTTGTGTTTTACAATTTTACAAAATACTCGTATAGTCATCCTTTTTACATTCTAGGAAAAATTTACTTATTATACATAAATATGTACAATACGTATGTTTATACATTTGTATTCAAGTGTCCACTTGAAGTTTTCAATCTAAAATTTTGTATTTTTCATCATCAATATATAAAATGTACAAACAAGTTATATTTTCAATTATTTTTATCATTTTAGAAAAATAAATATTATAAAGTTTAAAGTCGGACATGGAAATGTGTCTTGTTTCAATACAAACACGTAGATAGAAGTGCTAACTTGCACATATATGTATATTTAAATTTCAGAATTTCTCTTTTTAGTAGACTTTATTTTAGAGCCAAAGAGAGTTTGATTTAAATGTTTTAAAGGACAAACGTTAAATAAATTTAAAATATGGGGAATATTTTTCATTTCTACATTAATTTTTTATCAAATATAGTTTCTATATTATTTCCCAATTCGATTCATATTAAAAGTGCATTACAATTCGCCAATTTTCAACTTTTACACTGAAACATGTAAAAAAATGCTTTTATACAATTGCTGCTGCTCTTGTCATTGATGTTGTTACTGTTCAATTCTTTGTTGCTTTCTATTGGAACAACTACATAAATATTTCTATAACAGAGTTGGAAATGTGTATTTTTGTTTAAGCAACAGCATAATAATTAAGTATTATTCTCATATCTCATTAAATAAAATAATTGGTGATTAGCAGTTGTTTAATTAATTTTACCTAATAATATAACATCAGTTTTGGATTTGGATTTTCCAACTCTGTCTAATGGTAACTGTTCAAATTTCAATCAGACTTTAGAGTTTTTTTTTTATTGTGTGTATAGAATAAGTCTAAAGAATTGATTTATTTCTAACAATTTTTAACAACGAATTTTCAATATTTGATTATTGTGTTGCTACTGCGATTGAAAAAGGGTTTGTTAAGTTGTAGGAAAACAAATTTTAACAATAAGTTAAATAGAGAAGAATTGAATACAATTTCTTTAATATGGGAAAATTTTAAAAATTTTGGGATTTATGTTATTAGTAAGTTCTTTAATTTGCACTTAAGTTCTTTTGAAATATATAAGCAGAAACGCTAATAAAACTGGTTTTGTTAAATATTTTAAATAAATTGCACTTAAACGCTTAATAATTGCATAAATTCTCAAATGATGCAAAACACCTTTAATTTTCACTTAATATTTCTATTTTATGTGAAAAACAATACACTCAAATTTTATAGCGAAAATATTTGTAAAAAAATTTAAAATTCGGAAAATGTTAGTTTCTAATATAAACAAATGCTTTAGAAAGAAGAAGTCTCTATTCTGGTATCACATGGGACTAAAGAACAACTTTTGGGCGTTCCCTAAACTAACAGTAGTTCAGGGGAGCAACAAGTCCCAGCAGTGTACGAATGTCTAGAGGAATATGGTCTTGGCAGGGATACAACAGCATCGTATTCTGGAAGACTCAATGGAACTGTACCAAGCGTGCCGAAACTATATGTAAGAAGTCTTGTTGAGAGCGATTTTTGAGTGGATGTTTGGTTTCAAAAATAATGGTCGGCGATTGATAAATAAAAGTTCGATATAGGCGAGAATGTTTTGAAACTATTGTTTAGGGAAGGAACAAGTCCCAGCAGTGTACGAATTGTCTAGAGGAATAGGGTCTCGACAGTCGGCGATTGATAAATAAAAGTTCGATATAGGCGAGAATGTTTTGAAACTACTGTCCAAAGAAGAAGTAGAGAAAACTAATGAAATTGCAGCCAAGAGATGACTACAATGAGCTGTAACAAGTGGCTTTGATTATATAGATTTTATACTGGTCTTCAGGTCCAGTATACAATGTCCAGTGGATGGCAAAAGCTGAAAATCTTTAAAATTTAAAATCTATTTAAATATGAAAACATTAGCAAAAAATATCATAAAAAGGAATTACCAAAATGATAAAACACATGTAAAATCTTAGTCCTGAACCTGTTGCCTTGGCATTGTTCGTCACGACAGTGCAAAACACCGTAAAGAGACAAATCTTAACAATCAAGCAGAAGGAAATGAAGTGCTTCAGAAATATGCGACCCAAAAAATAAACACAACAACCTAAATTCATAGAAAAAGGTCTTACAGTCCTGATTACAGGTGATTTTTATCTGTTGTTTAAGAGATTAAACATTAACACTCCAGCAAAAATAAAACGAAGCCTTTCTCATTGAAATGTGCTTTTCTAATTTTTTGGCTTTAACAATTGAGCTTGACCTTTAAGGTTTTATTTGTATTTGTGTGTTATTAAAATTTTAATTTTAAATTTTTTGCTTAAAAATATCTATTCACATATTGTTTGGTTTCTTAAGCATATATTTAACACTTAAAACTAAAATGAATTTTATTATTTGTGTCTGCTATAGCACCAGTTGAAGTACTTAAATAAATAACAAAGAATGTTTTCCATGAATTTTATTGTGGAATTTGAGGAGAATTTTTTAAGTCTTTTTAGTTGAAAATATGTATGTATGTTGTAGACATCATGAATCAAAGGAAATTACGAAAACATTTCATTTAGGCATTTATACGAGTTGTTGCTCAACGCGTATGTGTAATATTTGTACTAAATTTGTTATATTAATAATCATACGTCCGGGTGGCCTGTATATGTTACAAAATTATTGCCTAAGAAAAATAATAAAGAAACAATTTATAGTGCTATATTCGGCTTTGGCAAATCTTAAATACCCTCCCCGTTCCCACGGGGAACATGACCTTGATGAAGGACCCCATCGTGGTGTTATTACAATTCCGGGGAAAAGAGGTGCTACCAGTACCTCTAGTCTGCCAGGATTAAAAATTGGCAACGTCATTGCACTTCTCGGACATTTCTTAGATTGTTTTGACAGAGAACCACATAATCTGGTACCAGTTACCCACAAGACTATGTTCTGGCTGGTCAGTTGGTTGAGGTTCCTTCGGGTACACAAAGTGGCCTTAAATGTATATGATACAGGATGAATGAAGGGGTATACGAGCTGGCAAGACCGTGTGCCGGATGTAGTTTAAGAAATATTATTAAATGTTCCTTTTGCGGGTATTTTCAAAGGTGCTTTTGGAGAAGCCATTCCATCGGAGTGGTTGTAAACAGATGTGATATTTTTGCATCTCGAAAGCTAAGCAACGGGGTAGCGCTGGTCAAAGATTAGATAGCACAAACACTTGGCAAAGCGCACGTATAATGGGGCGGAAATTCTATATACACAAATTGCCACTATCGTATTGGGGAGTGGTAAGTCGTCACAGCAGCTCACCCAGTGATTGAAAAATACCACCGTTAAATAAGGCCAGCACGGCAGGTGAACACGTAAAGCACTGCGACATTCACCCTCCTCCGTTATACTGGTTGCATAAATCATAAAATTACATGGATTGATTGAAATTAAGCTTAACACCCCAGTAAAAATAAAACGAAGTACTTCTTAAAGAACAACTATTATCACAACTTCAAATGGACCACTAAGTGAATTTGTTTACCTTCTAAGATGTTTATTAACTTCCAAAGAAGCGAAAAGAATCCAATTATGTTTAAAATTGAAGTCATATTTTTTGTACTAAAATTTTTTGAATTAATTATTTTGCAGTTGATTGATAAATGCGTGTAATTAATTTAATTGTGTTAATATTTTTTTAAGTCAAATTAGCTGTATTCTATAATACTATAATTTCACTTCCTAATTACTTCCATAAAAAGAAAAAACTCAGCCGCAGAGCAAGATATCAAGCTGAAACATTTTAGAGGGGTGCAGCTCAAAAAAAAAAAAAAAAAAAAAAAAACAAGGTTTTCATTATTATTAACTTAAGACTAAACAAGTTAGAGTGCTATATTCGACTGTGCCGAATCTTAAATACCCTCCACCAGCAAGCTTCTTCTTATTAAAATCCATTTAACTATCTAATTTTTAGATAACTCGAAAAAAGTTTTGTTTCCGTAATGAGGGTACTAACATTTGTTCATGCGTGGAACTAATTTTAATAAGGAACAGAAAAACGGTTGTGGACCTCGTATGAAAAAAATGCCAAAAGTTAGGAGAACGATTTGTGTATTTACCGACATCAGTATTTATAATGAAGTCAATATGTTTGAGTGATTTTTGAAACGATTTTAATGACTGTAAATCAGAAGTATGATCAATATTAGGTCAGTTTGAAAACATTTTATGAGAATGATCGAAATATTATCATTTAATAGTGAACTATGTAGTAATCAGTGATTTTCAGAAATACGCATTTATGTCAAATTTTATCCCGAAAAATTTTGATTGACAATTTGCGTTTAAATATTTTTCAGAAATGGACTATGTTTAAATGTATGTGTATATATGTGTTATGTATATAAAGACAAAATTCAAAATTCTTTATGACCAAATATGGACCGATCGCAAAACAATTTTATAGTGAATTTACGTATATAAGAGCAATATTTTTTGGTAAATGTATGGATATCAATTTTTGGTTATGAGTTATATGAGTTATATTTTTTCTAATTTTCGGGAGGGAACCTTGTATGGGAGCTATGACCAATTATGGGCCGATCAAAAAGACCTTCAACAATAATATTTGTATGAATATGAGCAATACTTATACCAAATTTTATATCGATATCTTAATTTAGTAATGATTTACGCGCGTTTAAATGATTTTCTGGATGGGATGTTGTATTGGAGCTATGACCAGTTATGGACTGATCGGATAAAGATTTCACAATAATATTTGTATGCATATGAGCAATACTTATAACAAATTTTATATCGATATCTTAATTTATTAATGAGTTATGTGCGGGACCTTGTATGGGAGCTATGACCAATTGTGAACCGATCGGAAAAAAAATTTATAGTAATATTTTTTTATATGAGAGCAATACCTGTATCAAACTTTATATCTATACCTTAATTTAGTAATGAATTATGTGCGTTTAAGAGATTTTCGGGAGGGGACCTTGTATGGGAGCTATGTCCAATTATGGACCGATCCAGAAAATGTTCTGAGTGAATTCTATCGACATAAGATTTTAATCTGTGAAATTTTGTAAAGATATCGACATTGCGACGGAAGTTATTAACAAAAAAAAAAAAATTCCGGGAATATGTACTTGTGTGATATATGAAATTGTAGACCAGTCCTGGCAATTTTCAGCAGGGATGAAGCTCTGGTGTAGCTCTTGTGAATGTATGGTGATTTTTATGGAATTATCTTGCATAGTTTTCGAGTAAATTACATCAGAATGTGTAAAAAATGCTTATTTTTTGAGGTTGTTTCAAAATTTGATTCATTACTTTTCCCGATGTGAACCGATTTTGCTAATTTTCATCATCATACTGCTTAGGATAACAATAAATATTTTCGGTGAATTTGGTTAATCTCCTTGGCTTAGTTTTAACGTGAGAGTGTTTCACACAGACAGTCGGACATAGCTTAATCGACTCAGAATTTCACAAGGACCCAGAATATACATACTTCGTTGGGTCTCAGATGAATATTTCTTGGTGTTACACACGGAACGACAAACTTATATATACCCTCTATCACCACTGATGGTGGTGGAGGGTGTAAAAATCCTCATAAAATGAGTGACTCCTCCCATGAGAATTAAATACAAAAAATCTTATATTAGAAAATTATTGGAGCTAGAATTGTGAATCTTTGCTCGAACAATTGGACTAGCTATAGTGGGCAGACACTTCTCACATATAGAAAATTTTAAATTGGTATTCATATCTGGTATTCATAAGGCAACTCTCATATGAATTTCATATAATAGATGGTTCTTTGAAATAAATAAAATTTAACATAAATAACATTTAATAGTACTACAAATAGACCCATACATATACATTTTTTCTTTATATTAAAATCGCGAATATCGTTTCATGATTTCTCATAATCCACCATTAGATCAGTTTAGTACGGCCTATAATTGACCTTTATAATTCTTATCCGAAAAACTACCTGATGGTCGCATACTTTCCCGCTGAGCTGTTGTTATTTATACAGTCATGAATTTTTATTCAATTTTGATTTGAGCAACTCTTAATATTAAGACTAGAGTTTTTGTCAACATTGTTTTTGTCAAGCAATGCATAAATCGCACTAAAACGTAGAACAGGAAAAACTTGAAAACTGTTGGAGTCAAAAGCATAAAAAATCATATGCCATGAATAACCATAAGGTTTTTGAAATAACAGCAACATCATCATCAGCATGACGGTGATGTATATATATACATACATATGTATGTATAATCAAATAGTGGTAGCCCTAGGATAAGAGAACGGAAAGGAGGGTTACAAATCAGCGGGAGAAAACAATACAGGAAATAATATTTACTACATAATGACTGTGTATTTACAAGTTTACAAATACACGCCACATACACAAGCAAACATATATGTACATGTATGTAAACACAATTACCAATTAAGTAAACTAAAAAGGCTTAAATCCTTTAAAATGAAACAATTGTGTTTGAAAACAAAGTTTAAGTAAAAGGAACAAAATAATAATAATGTTGATGATGAAAATGTTTATAATAATGAAGTTGCTTAGCTCTTATGGCTAAAACCATGATATTATTTTGTTGCATATTGTGCTGCATGTACTATGTTTGTATTTCTGTACTCTCTGTTGTGCAACTTATTGTGTGCCTGGTTGGTCTGTGATGAACCTTCATTGCTTGTCGGTTTTTTTTTTGGTTGAGGTTTTTCTTTAGAGGCAACACAATAGAAATTTATGTTTCAGCAAAAAAAGCCAAATCACAATGGGCATTGTATTCACCAAATACCAGTGTTTAGGTTTGGCTATGCGGTGGTCGTAAGTTTATTTGTGTTTGTCTTGGTTTATATTCAAATTGCATGAACAGATATTTTTACTTGTTCATAGAATTGAGATGAAAATTTAACAGCAAACCAATGACTAGTCGTTTTGTAAAAATGAAATGAAAATTTCTTTTTATATTCATGGAAATCTTTTTCTTGTCTTAACTCATAAGTTTAAAATTTTTTGTTTTATTTAGAGCCAATTTTTAGGTAAACGATTAGCAATTAAATTAAAAATAATCCTAGTTTATGAACACGAAATTCGTACTAAAAAACAACAAAGGGGATTAATATTAGATTAAATTAATTGGTATTTAATAGAAAATTTATAAACCAGCGCTTAATGTATTAAGTCACACTGACATTGTGGCATGTTCCGTTTATGAAGGAGGATTTTCTACAAAAAAAGCGGAAATAGAACCAATAAACTAAAGCAATTGTTATGAAAATATGGATTGCAATGGTATTAAATCCATTTAAATATAAATATTTCATGATTTTTTTTAAATCCAAGAGAATTTTAAAAAGTTAAAGTGCTATATTCGTCTGTGCTAAATCTTAAATACTCTCCACCAGCAAGCTACTTTTTTTGAAACTTATTTAACTATATAATTTTAAGATGTCTCGAGAAAACTTTGGTTTCCGTAATGAGGGTACTAGATGATGTCAAACAATTTAGGAGAATAATTCGACACGAATATGGTTTGTTTTGAGAACAGTGGTGCAATTTCTATAACTCAAATATCTTCGGAGTTCCGTTTTTAAAGTTCTTTGCGAACACTGACTGGAAAATTCTTAGGAATTACGTTCTGAGCATCGGACGATAATGTATTCAGGAAGCAATTTTTTCTAACAAAAAGTGTCCATGAAAGGGAGTGAACAATAGGTCTGATAGGGGCCTATGTCTAATAAAAAAATCAAAAATAACTAAAAAATAATTTAATTTCATTTTAATATTGTGAAGTAAGTTTTTACCATACAAATATCTAAATATTTGCCTATATATTTAGCTATAGAATTTATTAATCAACATATTACAATACAAACATAATCGAAGAGTTCTTTTGTATGAATATTAGAATACACAATTATTTAACAGAAATGAGTTTTCCATGCCTCTAAAAATCAAAGGGGTTCTTGCATTAACCCTTTATAAATGTTGTTAAAAATTTATTTTAAGAAAATAAAAAAAAAATAGAATGAAGAGCTTACAAAATCACAATTATAAATATAATACAAATTTTTAGCTAACAGAAAAATATTGAAAAAATATTGTTTGTACCCTACATCATTGATGTAGGTCTGATATCTCAGAAAAACTAAAAATTCGGGGTTTTGAACTGAATATAATATAATTTTTCCCAAGTTCTCATTGCTTGTTAGAATCATATTACTATAGGGCAACAAAGAGTCTATAATGTCTGTTAATTTGAACTTTTTTGTTATACCCTAACCACTTTAGTAGGGAGGGTATATTGGGTTTGTGCTGATGTTTGTAACGCACATTAATATTGGTCCTTAGCTAAATCACTTTCTGAGACAATTTATCTATGTCTCTCCGTCCATGTAAACCTTATAATCAAACAACAGGTTACAATTTTGAAGATAATTCAGTGAAAATGGTTCATTATTTCAAAGATCATACAACTGAACCCGCCAAATAGGGGTTTTAAGTTCATAATTATGTTTAATATACTCGATGGCTATCATGAACTCTATAATTGTACGGCCTCATTTGGCCCCTATAAAACGGCCCCTTCAAAATTTGAGATAAATGTCCACAGTTTTATTTAAAAATAAATGTTTTAAGTATATATGAGGCAAGGTACAATTCAACTTAAATCACATTTTATTTTTGTAACAGTTGTAGGGTATTATATGGTCGACCTCGCCCGACTATAATTTCTTACTTGTTATACCCTTCAACTTCGTGAGAAGTTTGTATATAAGTTTGTCATTTCGTTTGTAATTTCTATAATTTTCCGACCCTATAAAGTATATATATTCTGGATCCTTAATGATAGCGGAGTCGATTTATCCATCTGTCTGTCTGTGTGTATGTTGAAATTAGTCTATTGGAAATACAAATTGAGATTTTTTATTCATGCTCAAACAGCAATTGCAATAAACAAAAACAAAATACATAATCACACGGTAAATTTTGTTATTGTACTGTTGTTTATAAAAACAAGGCAGAACGAGAGCAGCAGAGCAAGAGTAGCAGAGCGAGAGCAGCACTAGTGTGTTGTTATTGGCTAGAAATATGAAATTATGTATGTGGAGCCTGGCTCAAGTTAGAAGCCATAAAAGGAGACTTTTTGGTACTTTTTCGTTTTTCAAAAGGTACTTTTTGAATTTTCGATACTATTGAACTTAGAAATATGAAATTAAGTATGTAGAGCCCGGATTAGATCAAAACACATAAAAAGTGACTTTTTGGTACTTTTTCGTTCTACAAAAGATACTTTTTGAATTTTCTATAAGATTGAACCTAGAAACATTAAATTTAGCATGTAGGGCCTTTTTAGTACTTTTTCGTTCTACAAAAGGTACTTTTTGAATTTTCTATAAGATTGAACCTAGAAACATTAAATTTAGCATGTAGGGCCTTTTTAGTACTTTTTACAAAAGGTACTTTTTAAATTTCTATAATATTGAACCTAGAAACATGAAAAAAGTTTGTAGAGTCCGGATTAAGTGGGAACCCATAAAGGGGACTTTTTGGTAATTTTTTGTTATTCATAAGGTATTTTTTGAAATTTCTGTATTATTAAAACTAGAAACATGAAATTAATTATGTAGAGCCTGGATTAAGTGGGAACCCATAAAAGGGGACTTTTTGGTACTTTTTAATTTTTTATAAGGTACTTTTTGAAATTTCTATAATATTAAACCTAGAAACATGAAATTAAGTATGTAGAGTCTGGGTAAGTGAGAAGCTATAAAAGGGGACTTTTTGTGTACCTTACCGTTTTGCAATTTATAAGTATTTAATCAAATTCGTACTGACTGTTTTTTAACATATAACGATGAAGGGTATATAAGATTCGACACAGCCGAATATAGAACTCTAACTTGTTTTTAATTCAATTTTTATTTCATTTTACCATTTGATTAGAAAAGATGTTTAATGAATATTGCATTTAAGACCTTTATGGTATAAAAATCTTTTGAATTTGAATTATAAAATTTACATTCAAATGAAAAGTTTGCAAAATATTGTAATTTTACGAAAATATTATTTACGACTACATTCTTTGCCATTTAGAAAATATAATGAATACTTGAAACAAATCTAGGTAAGTAATATATATATTTTCATGTAATATGTATGCACAATGTAGAAAAATCTGCAATTTTAAAATTGTTTTTAAATTATTTCATGTTACTTTTCTACTCATAAGAATTAAAATCTAAAGGATAAATCATTATTAAATGGATATAAATATGTTTTAGTTGGAAACCATAAAATTATTGTATTGTTTTAAAACAAAAATATTAGACAAAGCACTAAAAAATATCGTTTACACAATATGACTGAATTTGAATTAAAAAAATAACAATAAAAATCCTTTCACATGTGTGTTTAATGTCGTAAAAAAATAAATTTTTATTCATATTTTATTTGTATTTAAAAGAAATTATTTTAGAGGAGAAAAAATATCGCCATAAACGAGAACAAAACAGTGTTTTAACATTAGATTAGCATATCTTTAGCACGCACACTTTTTTATATAAAAATACATGAATACACATCCACATGTATATTCGCACTTAGATTTTATAGGATTATTGTCCTAACATCTGTTTGGGACAATAATATTTTGCATAAAAAAACTTTAATAAAAAAGTACACTGTGAATAAGAGTATGGGTATAGAAAACGTGGCCAAAAAAAACATCTTCAGTAAATATTTATTTAAGCCTGTTAATTTTAACTAAACTTAAGCCACCTTTACATGATCACACAAGTAATATGATCTGTCAAAATTGTGTGTAGAAGAGTACGGATGGGATCGTCTAACGCAATATGTAATGAAACCATCACACATTTAGAAAGAATACAGATGGAAAATTTGACAGTCGTATGGCTCTCTTAATTTATTTAAATGATTCAAACAACAAACAGGTCGCATTTGATCAGGGATGTATTTTTATGTAAACACATATAAAAAAAGTGAAGCAGCTGTTTCCATCTTAATTTTATTGTTTAAAACGAATCGTGTAAACACGATAAATATGAATCAAAGGACTTTTATTCTCTTTTTTGTCATACGGATAAAATTTCATTTTACTTTTTCATTAGACTTGTCGTACATAAATTGTGATCGTGTGAAGTGCCCTTTAGCAATATAACTCAACCCTGCCTACAAAACAATAATAGTTCCGGAAAGAAAGAAATTTATTATGGTCCTGAGTGCTCTTTACTTTTAATAGAGTTTGTCCAGCTGGGCCAACATTTCCTAAGGCCTCAATAATTTCAGCCTGAATATGTGGCAATTCTACAATTGAAACATATTTTTATGAGTGCAAATACTTGTGCAGACATACACACAATTTTACTTAGGACAAAAAAAAAGTGAGTGAAAATAAATCATATACATATTTTATGTCGGACATATGGAAAAGATAGATAG
>NC_060954.1:37620747-37622760 GCF_022045245.1 Lucilia cuprina
CAAAATATTTAAGGAGATTTTAAATTAGTTTATAGAGGAACTGTTGTATTAAAAATTTTATACATGTATAAATAGGATGATGCTGCTCAAGCTCCACAATCGGAACCATCCGAATCGGAAGAAGCACAACCGTCAGAAGAAGCACAACCGTCAGAAGAACCACAAGCCGATGAAGGTCAAAGTGAACATCACCATCACCACAAACATGGACATCCTAGACCACCAAAACGTACACCAGTTTTCGGTATCGGATTCCATTTAGATACTGGAAAATAATTATAGAACTGAAAACTAGTACATAATTAAATAAATATTGCATAAAAGTTATACTTGAGTTTTATTTTCAATAGTAAACTAAAAAAACTTACTTTTAAGGGAAGAAAAAGTTCCATTATTGCTATACCGCAAATAAATGTGTATTATACTATGTATACACGGTTGTTAGATCTTACAACGTCGGCAATAAAATGCACAGAAAATGTCTAATAATCCTGTCATTTTACAAATTTTGCCTTGCAATATTTTCGGTAATGCTTTATTTGACAATGTTGCAAAAGAAAAATTGTAACTTCAGACGATTATTGGACATCTTCTGGACATTTCACTGACAACGTTGAAAGATCTGACAATCGTGTATCACGGCTTTAAGGTATGTCATCGAAACTGATTTTTCAATGCCGGGATATTTCGCCATCATTTCGACATCAATTGATAATTCGTCATTATATTAATTAGGAATTAGTACTTAATACCTCATAATAAGTCATAGCACCCGCTCGAGGTCCACATCCGAAAATCACTTAATATATAATATGTTGGACCTAATCAAAATTAGTTTCACATATGCATAAATGTAAGTACCCTCAATATGAAATAAAACTTTTGTCGAGTTATGTAAACATTTAATAATTAAATGTTTTACTAGGGCCTGGCTTATGACCGAGAGAAGATTTTGAGTATAAATGAAATACTAGAATAAGATAATATTGTCATTTTATTTAACATGCATATTAACTAAGTTAAACATTTATTTAGTATATAATATTTGTTCAGGTGCTTTCACATTCGTATGTAATGCCGATCTTCTTACTTTTTTGCGTAATTTCAAATTCAATGATTTGAAAAAGTAACAGTGTTATGTTAAGCCATGCTGAATTATATGCCCACCATCTCTTTTCTCTGTTTGTTTCTATAAAACATGTTTATAAAAAATCGTTAAAGCAATTTTTTGATCAATTATGAACCGATTTACATAAGATTTGGTAAAAAGATTTCTTTGCTATACTCGTGTTTTAAGGACAGTTAGCGTTTAAGTAACTGGGAAAAGGGTGAAGTATATACCGATCCTCATAAAATTACAAGCTGAAAGGATCCTTATATGGGAGTAGGGTCAATTATTTATCGATACTCATAAAACTAAACTAAAAATATGTGTGCAGAATTTCAACCCCCTAGCTATTGCTTTTTAGACTCTATCGTGTTTTCAACAGACGGACGGACATGGATAGACAATAGATTTCAATGTGTTACAAACAGAATGATAAAAACAATATACCCTCATATTTTGTGATGGTGGATATAAAAATATTATTTTGACTGTTATTTTAACGCTCAAAAATATCGTATTAATATCATTATTGCGATAAAGTCGGTACAAATAGAATAAAATCTCTTATTTATTTTGTTGTTTGTATCGTGATGCTTATTATTCTGTAAATTTATTGTCTTTAATTTTAACTTTGTAAATAAAATATTTTACTTCCAAAAGGTTAAAAGTAAATTTATAGAATATAGTTCAATGTCAAATAGTGCAGACAGCTCCATGTTAAAAATTATATAAAAACATGGTATAAGGACACCTAAACTCTCTTTTACATTACAGTGAAAACTTCTCGACGGTAAAAATTCAATTCTATATAGAAATTATAATAACATTAAAACGCTTACGGCGCATAATAAGCGAGATATTAGCTAAAAACTTTCTTGGGAAACTATTGATTTTGTGTTTTAGAA
>NC_060954.1:37622860-37623922 GCF_022045245.1 Lucilia cuprina
CAAATTTCAGCTCTTTAGCTTTAACCGTTTAGGCTGTGCGATGATGAATCAGTCAATCAGTCAGTCAGTCAGTCAGTCAGTAACGTTAGAATTTTATATATATAGATAGACTAGCTATAACCAGTGTACTTTGCTACCCCCAAAGATTGGCAAGTTCTTTCCGAACGCTAATAAAGATTTTAATGTAAGCTATGAAAAATGTTAATAAAATTGTACGGTATTTAACTCATATGGTAGGGTCCTTTCCCCTATTTAAAGTCCCCCTTTTTTAAATGTTCACATTAATTTAAAAGTTCTTCATGCAAAATTTTAAGATTCTAGCTTTTACAGTGTAAGATTTTTCTATATAATTCATTTGGGGGTTCCAAGCCACCCCCTGATGAAAGTCCGCATTTCCCCCAAAATGTTCAGATGAATATGAAAGTCCTCTGTGCAAAATTTTAGGAATCTAGTTCACCTCCACCGTTTGGTAGTGGTGTCGCTCCACTCTTTGATAGTCCGCCACTTTATTACCTAAAATATTTACATGGATGCTAAGGTTCTTCTTGCAAAATTTGAAGCTTTTAACTCTAAGATGATAAACAAATTTGTGTATTTTATTAATATAGGAGGTGCCACCCCCTGCTGCAATTCCACCACTTTTTATACCAACTAATCATATTGTGACTTATGTGGCTCCGACCAAATTTGAGGGCTCTAACTGTTAAATTTTCTGAGATATACTGATTTAATATTTTCTTAATATGGAAGTGCCATGCCCAATATAGTCATTTCGCCCATTTTGTCCAAAAATGTTCTAAAGGTACTGTTAAAATTTCAAGAAAATCGGTTCAGGTGTTTAGCCGTCTATAGATTTCAAAAAAAAAATATATAATTTCAAATGATATTTTCAATATAAGGAATAAATTAGCGTACATTTAGACTTCGATTATGTACGATTAATTTATGAATTAATTAACAAGTTAGAGTGCTATATTCGGCTGTGCCGAATCTTAAATACCCTCCACCAGCTACTTCTATGTTATTACTTTCTAATTGATCAAATATTTGTAGAAATAAGTT